>NW_027488596.1:900000-1137500 GCF_050948215.1 Halictus rubicundus | reverse complement strand
TGTACCCCCGTGTGTCTAGTGTAGTAGAGAAACCCCACCGGGTGTTGAAAATATATATATATATACTCCTCTATGGAGTGGCTTTCGAACATCGTTGTCACCACAACGTGTTGTCACGCAGAGCACGAGAAGGTGAAGGTGAAAACAAACCTTTGTCGGTCGCCCCATGTCTTTTTTTCTTCATTGTCGATCGCGAGACCGCGCGATCTGTCGGTCGTCCAGTCCCCGGAAGTTCTTTTCGACGGACGTTAAAGTTAACCGGCCGATCGTCTAGCGAGAGTTTCCGATCGACGAACAAAATGAAGAAATCTCTATATATATTATATAGAGAAAAGACACTTTGGTGTGGCGCATAAGATATATGGTTTTGTTTTTTTTTTTTTTGTGCTCCTCTGTACGTTCTCGCGTACTTTTAATGCTTTCGGTGAAATATACGAAACATTTTTTTTCACGTTTGACGACCTCAGAGTAGGCGAGATTACCCGCTGAATTTAAGCATATTACTAAGCGGAGGAAAAGAAACTAACAAGGATTTCCTTAGTAGCGGCGAGCGAACAGGAATGAGCCCAGCACTGAATCCCGCGGTTCCGCCGTTGGGAAATGTAGTGTTTAGGAGGGTCCATTTATCCTGTGACGTCGAACCGCGTCCAAGTCCATCTTGAATGGGGCTATTTACCCGTAGAGGGTGCCAGGCCCGTAGCGACCGGTACGCGTTTCGGGAGGACCTCTCCTTAGAGTCGGGTTGCTTGAGAGTGCAGCCCTAAGTGGGTGGTAAACTCCATCTAAGGCTAAATATGACCACGAGACCGATAGCGAACAAGTGCCGTGAGGGAAAGTTGAAAAGAACTTTGAAGAGAGAGTTCAAGAGTACGTGAAACCGTTCAGGGGTAAACCTGAGAAACCCAAAAGATCGAATGGGGAGATTCATCGTCGACGAGGCTGGCTTCCGTTGGTGCGCAGATACCCCGTATGGGCCTTCGTGGTTTCCAGTGCGAGGGTACACCATCTTCGGCAAATGTTCCGGTCACGTAGTCGTGCACTTCTCCCTTAGTAGAACGTCGCGACCCGTTGCGTGTCGGTCTACGGCCCGAGTTGTTGCCTGTCGTGTCGCTACGTGCGCACACGACAGACGCTCGATCGCCTGGCCGGCTGCGTGACGGTACTCTGACGGTATGAGAGGCCGTCTTTTGCGCACAGACGATTGCGCACGACGGCATGGCACACGGTTCTTTTGGACACAGTATTATTGGACACACGGTTTTTTTGGACACAGTAACATTGGACACAGTGGGTTTTCGCACACGCAAGGATTGCCCACATGGTTAAGACGCACACGCTGAGTTACGCACATGTAAAATTGTACTCACGATAGATTGCGCACAGAATGAATTCAAACTGTTGTTTATCATCTTGTGTTGTGCTGTGTGATTACATAGTCTATGATTATATACCTTCTATGCAGAATGTGTCTAAAGTATCAAAATTTGTCAGTGATTTTAATTTTATAGGTGACTGTGTAAGATGTGCTTAAATTATGAATAGTTGATAAAAATGTGAGAAAATGCTACGGTTTTAAGTAATTTATTTTGTGTACAATCTGTGTCACAAGTGTTATGTTAAGTACTATATTTGTTAAATGATCGTAATATACGCATGTAAATAGTGAAGAACATGAAGAAGCTGTAAATAGTTGAAAAAATATTTATGTTGCAGCAGATTCAAAAGGATTGAGAATACATAATTTGGGAGCTAGAATTTGATCAGATTAAGTAAGGTAAGTATTTCTATCTATCAAAAAGGTACGGATAGAATAAACCAGATACTATGTGGCTTATTTTATTTTCTTTTTACTGATGATATAGTGATTGGCAAACAAGATTACGTACACGAATATTAAGTTGCTCTTAAAAATGCGTATATTGACCTGTTGCGGTCCTATTTACGTCGACTTAGTCTAGAAATGTTATTTTTGCACAACTGCTCGCGTATTTTACATATTCATATTCCATTCATGAATAATACCATAATTACATATTATATAAATACCATAATTACATATTACATAAATCCCATAATTAAATATTATATGAAAGCAATTCTAGTTTTCACTGTTCTAAATATATTGCTAATATACTTATTTTATCTGGATTAAAGCTAAATTGTATGATATTATAGCAAGTTCTAAAACTATATGAGATGGAACTGTGTGGACCGCAAGGGATTAAGCATTCTAACAAGGTGTAATAATTTGACCAAATGTGTATATACGTTAGTGAAATAATAATAATTTTTTTATATGACAAATGATCCTTAATTATGTCTTTTATTTAAAATGTAACGACAACTCTTTGAAAAAGCATAAGCAAAAAAATATTGAATTTTTAAATTGTAATATATTTTATGTGTTCTTGATTTAAACACAGTGATTCTTGACGCTACCTATCACGATAGAACCATTGATATTAATAAACTTGTAAGTACAAGGTGTATTACCTAATTTATTTCAGAAATCCTTAAGTCATTTAATGTTATTTACAACATTAATAGTAAAAGATGCTTTCATGTTTCAGGTATTTCTTTACATTTTACTTATCTTTTTTTCAGAGCTAGTCCAGTGTATTTGTTATATATGTTACAATAATTATATTTTTATATTGAACTTTACTTATGTACATAAAATAATAGTTACATGTATTAATTCTTGAAAAATTGTTTTAGGTCATTATGTTGCCACTAAGATATGCTGCAGTATTTCTTCTGCCACTTTTGTGGAATACTTACTGTTTACGAGAAAAGCGGTGGTCCGATCTAGTCCAAGACATACATATATATCGGCAACATGTTGGAGACAATTTAATGGGCGATTCTTCAAGACAGTACGAGACGAAAATCAAGAATAAAACATGGTGATATTAATTTTTAATTTATTAGTGATTACACATCCTCCTGATTCGCCAATCCGTATATCTATTTTATATATCTGTCGTTTCATGAGCATTGTGTCGCGTCCTCGCGTTCGCGCGCTTCATTTTGTCGAGTTCGAGTTGTCGAGCTACTCTGACAGGTTCACTCTGCGGAGACACTCTTGATTCCTCGAGAGCTAAACAAAATATGCCGCCCCATCTCGGGCCATCGAGGGCTTTGCCTCCCATTTTTCCCCACTCCGCAGAGTGACTCCGTCCACGTGTAGGCATTACAAGGAAGCCGATTTTGTTTGTCGCGGCCGCTCAAACGTTTCGGCCGCGCGTAATGGAAACCGATCCCAACTGTCGCGGCCGATCATACGTCTCGGCCGCGCTACAATGTAAATACACGCGCGAGCACTCGGCAACCGACTCCGGCAACTTCTAACGGCAAATGCTTAACCTAATAAACGCTTAAATCTACGACATATCTATCTCTAACGCTATTTCATTTATTAGCGTACTCTGTATTGCTGTTAAGCATTTTGTGAATACATTTTTATCAATACTTATCATTTTTGCTCTCGTAAGTTTATTATTTATACTTACCTATACGGATCTATCAGTTAATAAGTAATATGGCATAACATCTCCTGTCACAGTGTAATAGTATCACACGTCGTTACATAATTTTATTTTCTAAAGCTATGGTTTCTTGAACTTTTAACTTGCATTGTTTAAGTACAAAATGGTAATAATATTTGGTCTAAGAGCCGCTTTTGAAAAGATTCGACATTCGTACAGAATGCTTCATGGTGTAATGAATATATATATATGCGTAATTTTGGAGGCATTTAAGAATATCAATCTAATTTCAAGCGGTATACTCTGTACATTTATGGTGGAGTCCGAATATATACCAATTGGATGCTAAAATCTGACTAAAATATTTGAGATAAGTAAATTCTATCTGTAAATAGTTAGTTCAAATGCAATGAACATGATACTTTGTGATTTCTTTAATTATATTTTACAGGTGCAATCTGTGTCAAATAAAATTCTCTGAGGACTACCAAGGATTTGAGAACCTGTTATTGAGATACTGAAAATAAAATTCTCTGCCTCTGTGTATTGAGAAAAAAATTTTCATCATTATATTTTCCATCAATGTATCTATAATATATCCTCGTTCTAGAATACTGTATGTTGCATGTCATTTTAAAGTGTGTTGTTAAATGCAACTTATCCTAGCTTTTGTGACACCTTTATGTTATAGTTTCACTACACGGCACACTATTTTGAGTATATAGGCATTTCAAACAAAATTCATAGCTTCTGAGCTAATACTTATTGAACTTAACAACTCCAGTATTTAAAAAAAAATACATATATTCATATATAGCGATCTCAATTTTCTACTAGATAGAAAATTTTTCACTAGTTTTTTCAATTTATATTTTATTCTGATCTGATTACTGACTAATTTTTCTATAAAACTTTTTATATGTATTTATATGTGTATTTGTTATATGTATTTATATATTGTGGATTTTAATTGTATTCAAATCTGATAGTATGCTGCATCTGTGAAAACATGAAAGATACATACAGAATGTACAAGTCTTATTCGTTTTTCTGTTATTATATGCTCACTTATGTTTGGAATATAGAACGTAAATGCCCAATTGTCGTGTAATAGATCTTTACTATCATTTACTCTTTATTAGTGCAAAATTGTATATACCTAATTCTGTTTTTACACGATAGATACGTTCCCGAAGAAAATTCGTGTACATTTTTTTATACGTATTCTTCGGGAACATATCTATCGTGTAAAAACAGAATTAGGTGTATATTATTTAGATGAAAATGTTCTATTTTCGTGCATGTGAAAGACTTCGGAATAAAAAAATATATATGAGTGAAGTAAGTAATAAATAAATAAATGAACCAATCCTAGCTTTACACACGGTCTCTGCAGTCATTTGTTTTGTCGTTAACTTTCGTTTGTTTCAGATACTTCTGTTCGTAACTTCATACATGTTCATTTGCTATTCAATTCTCTTATAGTGGTTTGTATCATTTATATTGTGCTACTTTCACTGTTACGTGCTGTTTTAAAAATGGAAAAACTTCCCGGAAAATCCGTCGGTAGCTTTATTTACGTATATAATAATTATACGTATAATAAAGACAATCGCACAAAAAATATTTTTCGCTGTAATACACGCCGTACTACGGGGTGTCGCGGGGCAATAATGGACGTCGGTGATGGTTGTATTAAATTGTTACACGATCACAATCATTTGGAACGAATGCATACAATTGATCAAGAGAAAATGAAGCACGAAATGCTTCAGCTTTGTCGAGAAACGGCGTTTCCATTAAAGCAAATATTCGACGATGTTTGTAGAAAGTAAGTATTAGTTTCTAGTATTTATTAAAAAGTGTGCACTGTAAAATGTAGTCTTTAAATTATGTATGTGTATATAAATTGTGGATTAAGTAATTTATTTTCTTTTATGAAAGATATCCTGACGCTGCATCTGTGCTTTCATATAATAGTGTGAAAGCCACACTTCTTCGTGAGAGACAGAAAAGTTGCCCTCCCATTCCACCTTGTTTAGCTGCTTTATACGAATATTTAAGAACCTCTTCTTTTATGGAAAATATTTATAAAATAATGATAAGCGATGGAGATGGTAAAGTAGCAATTTTATTTTCCACTGAATTGCTGTTGCAGACCCTTAATACCTCTCAATGTATTTATGCTGATGGTATTTTCTCTGTAAGTAACATACAGATTGGTATATGTGATTTAATTTTATGAAGTATGTAAAAATAGATAGTGTTCGAAGCAGTAGGAGCAAAATTAACATTTATTGTCAATATGTTGTTTTATTAGTACATTGTAAAACATAATTTTGATATATTTTAGATTATAAATTACAGTTAATTACAATTAATTTATTGCTCTCTGCTCAATTCGCTTTTATGAGAAATGTTGATAATGCATTTTTCTATAAACATGTCTTTGTTGAATTTGTCTCTACTACATCAAACGTTTTACAATATTGAAAAACCAATGCTTCTCATATAAATGCACCATACACATATACTATATGCTTTTGTATAAAAAAAAGTAATTTAGACAAGAAGGGAGTGATTCCAAGAAGCTGCAATCTGGTATATTACTCGGTTTCTTTATTGATGAATGTGTGGAGCTTATATTAAAGTGACATACATTTTTTAAACGCACTGCTATGTAGTTTAGTGAACCAATCCACGAAGCTTGTTGCCTTTTATGCAAAAATACTAAACCATTTTAAGTAAAATTGTGATTAATTTTCCATTTTCATTCGAGACCTACATAAAATAAATATCAGTTAAACCCATTGTTATTCAATATAAACGATTTAGTACCTTTTTTCTAAAAAATGGCGAACTGCATCAAATAATGCAACAAAAAATATGTGATTCCATTTAAAAGAATGAAATTGACGATCACATGTCCTCTATGCGTTGATACGTAACAAAATGTACTTATCAGAATGTTGTTTCCAGGAGACTATACACTTGTCCAAAGTATTTTTCTATGGAACATATATTGTATGAATAATTTATATTTATATCATGATATACATAGTTATTTTATTTTTTAAGGTTTTACCTACTCGGCCACCTATAGCACAGTTATATATTATCCACATTCAGTATATGGATACTGTGAGTACAACAATTTATGTAAATATATTATTTTAATGCACATGTGCAGTGATTACATTTGTACAACTAGTATAGAGATATGTATACATGTTTGTCCAATATTCCAATTTATACTTATGAAAGCTTTATTTTAAAAGGGAGTTGCTACTGTTTTCGTACTGTGTGAGACATTAACAAAGACTATGTATACAACACTGTGGAGCAAAATTAATGAATTATCTCCTATGCTTAATAAGAATTTAAGAATGACAATGACAGATTATGAAATTGCAGCAATGAACACATTGCAGCAACAATTTCCATTAAGCTGTGTAAAAGGCTGCTGGTTTCATTATAACCAGGTTTGTATACAGAGAGGTCCGTTTAAATAAGAAGACCTAAATGTCTCTTCAGGTTATTGCGATGCAAAAAATATTTGTTACGTAATGTGCATGGAGTCAATGGATCAAATATTTGGCACGAATATTTTTCTCCGAGGGTCAGTTTTTTCGGAGTTGTCAAGGTCATCGATGTTTTTTGATACATAACTACATTTTTATTTTATTGCATCTAGTAACTGATGGAAAAATACATTCAGATATGTATAATGACATGACCTTGATCCTCGAAAATTGGCGTTCCTTTGCGCGGACCATCTCTTTTGGCTATTGTGATGCAAAAATATTTGTTGCGTAATGTGTATATCATCAATAGACCAAATATCTGGCAAGAATATTTTTTTCCTAAGGTCATATTTTCGGAGTTATCAAGGTCGTCCATGTTTTTTGATACATAACAACATTTTTATTTTATTGCATCGAGTAACTGATCGAAAAATACATTCAGATATGTATAATAACATGACCTTGAGCTTGATCTGAAGGTAAAACTTTAATTTTCGAAGATCAAGGCCATGTTATTATACATATCTGAATGTATTTTTCGATCAGTTACCCGATGCAATAAAATAAAAATGTAGTTTTATATCAAAAAACATCGATGACCTTGATAACTTCGAAAAAAATATTCATGCCAGATATTTGGTCCATTGATGATATGCACATTACGTAACAAATATTTTTTGCATCGCAATAACCTGAAGAGACATTTAGGTCTTCTTATTTAAACGGACCTCCCTGTATAATAATATTCTAGAAAATATACAGGGTGGCCCACCTAAGTAAGGCCACCTAAATATCTCCTCTAATTGTGGGGTTACAAAAAATATTTTGTATGCTATTTGAATGGTTTGAAAAAACCATTCTATTGCAAAAAAATTTTTTTTCTAGGGTAATTTTTTTCGGAGTTTACAAGGTTATCGATGTTTTTTTGCGTATAATTGTATAATTTTTTTTATTGCATCGTGTAGCTGATGTAAAAATACGTTCAGTTATGTACATTACATGACCTTGAAATGACCTTTGAGTTCAAAAATTAAACGGAAACGATAAATTGTCTATCGAAACTTTAGAGACGAAGACGTCGTTCGGGAATCTGTAAATACAACAGAGTGTAAATACAAATGTTTACTATGCGATTTGAAAATCGCCTGAATTACAGATTCCCGAACGACGTCTTCGTCTCTAAAGTTTCGATAGACAATTTATCGTTTCCGTTTAAGTTTTGAACTCAAAGGTCATTTCAAGGTCATGTAATGTACATAACTGAACGTATTTTTACATCAGCTACACGATGCAACAAAAAAAATTATACAATTATACGCAAAAAAACATCGATAACCTTGTAAACTCCGAAAAAAATTACCCTAGAAAAAAATTTTTTTTGCAATAGAATGGTTTTTTAAAACCATTCAAATAGCATACAAAATATTTTTTGTAACCCCACAATTAGAGGAGATATTTAGGTGGTCTTACTTAGGTGGACCACCCTGTATATACCTCTCATAGAAGATATAATCTTAATTCAATTTTTCGTGATAAAGGCTTTATTACGAAAATGGCGCTATTTAGGTCTTGCAGATGCGCCAACCAAAGTATTGTCCATGGCAATGACTTTAGCCTTGACTCCTGAAGACCTTTTTGAAAAAGGATTCTCTGAAATTCGTAATGAATCTGCTTCAATAATTCCTGAATATCCAGCAATAGAAACTTTTATTAAGTATTTACAAACTACGTGGCTACCAAAAATGAAAAAAGTTTCAGTACACGATTGTCCAATAAGAACAAACAATATATCAGAATCCTATAATAATATTGTTTCGTCAAAGTTAGGAAAAGGGAAAAAGAACGTATGGAAATTTTTGGGTAATTGTATTTTGTTTATATAAAATATTTGTATACTATTACGTATTTTCTCCTCTTCTCCTTCTCTATTACAGAATAAGAAAATGATCTGTTATTAAAGATAAATTAGTTCTTAACTTTACAGAACATTTGGAACAGCTACTAATGGACGAAGAAATTAAGGTCAAAAGATTAAGTACAGGACAATCGCTACGTCGTAAAAGCAATAACAAAACTATACTAAGGAACAATAAAATTGAAACATTACAGAAGCAGCTCGCTAATGGAAGGTTTGTAACACATAAATTTCTTAAACTGCATTTATTATAATTGTGTTCATAATTGTATTTATCACTTTTAGCTTTAATGATATTACAAAATATTTCTTTGGGCAGTTCCACTCTAAATTACATCGAACGTGTCTGTGGATTTTTATGAAATTTTGTAATATCTCGCTAGTCGTTCCTCGGCATTGTTTTACCTTTTCGAGTCATAAGGGTCAGAAGTTGAATATATATGTACTTCTTAAGAAAATATGAGCCTGCAGCATCAAACGGTCTTCTTAATGTTGTGCAAGTTTCAGGCAAGAGCATTAATAATTGTCAAAGTTACTACAGTTCAACCTTTGGTACCTTTGACAATCATTAATCTACCAGCTGGAAATGTGAAGACTATTCAGAAGAATCCTGTTAAAATTCTGCTCCTCAAGGTTATTTCAAATTTTGAAAAACAAAAATATTGTTTATAATAATTAAAAAGGACATAGCCGTATGTTACATTCTCTTGGTTAAACTTTATAACTTCACACACTTAATGTTGATATTTCTAACATTTTTTCAGTTATAATATTTTAAAAATAGTATTCATCAAATTTCGACTTTCATAACTAAAAAAGGTTAAACTGTATCGACGAACAAGTAATGGAATTTTGTTTCCACTTGGAGTGGAATTGCCCATTTATATTGTAAGAATGTTTCCTTATAAAAGATGTTTATACGTAGCCTGGTGTTTAAATAGGTTAACTTTAAAGGAATACTTATTATCTTTTTATAAGGGCAACAAGATAATAATGTACGGGAATGAAGGTAAAGTATTGCAATTATTATTAATGTAGAAAGTTAAATTATGAAAAATATGCAAGTCAAAATATACAAAAATTAAGTGTGTTTCTTATTTTTCAATATTTCTCTCTATATTTCAATATTATTAATAAAATTATTGAAAACAATTTTTTATTACACCACTTTCATAATTACTGGTAAATGTATCTCCAATAATAATTTTTTAAAGACTTTCCAGACACTTATTTTGACTGTGCTAACAATTCAGTGGTTGCAACTGTAGTTGAGGAAGGCCAAGAATCGCGAAATGAAATCGCCAATAAAACGCAATGTAGGTTAACACATGGTACGATAAATATGAATAAATGGGGACTCTCCCACTTTCATAATTACTGGTAAATGTATCTCCAATAATAATTTTTTAAAGACTTTCCAAACACTTATTTTGACTGTGCTAACAATTCAGTGGTTGCAACTATAGTTGAGGAAGGCCAAGAATCGCGAAATGAAATCGCCAATAAAACGCAATGTAGGTTAACACATGGTACGATAAATATGAATAAATGGGGACTCTCCCACTTTCATAATTACTGGTAAATGTATCTCCAATAATAATTTTTTAAAGACTTTCCAGACACTTATCTTGACTGCGTTAACAATTCAGTGGTTGCAACTGTAGTTGAGGAAGGCCAAGGATCGCGAAATGAAATCGCCAATAAAACCCAATGTAGATTAGCACAAGGTATTGTAAATACATATAGACAAATGGTGACCTAGTTCCGATTGCGTTGCCCTTGAAATATGTTGTTAAGGTCAACATTTTGAACAACTCCTTCCTATACATATAATGCTAATGAATTCTCCGGGTGATTAGGTAAAGACAGGAATAATAACAGAATTGAGTTTCTCCTGTAAAAAGAGATTTTTAAAATTTTATTTTTCATGTTCTTATTTACAACTATTTACAAAGCTTACCTGTAAAAAGAGAAACGACATTAAACGTCAATTATTCCCTATGTCCTTTCCCTAATTACAATCTCTACAATTATTGTGAGTATTTGTTTTACTAACCTAATTACCAACGCGCAGTAAGTGCGCGGGATAAGTTCGGACTATGACCTTGACAACATATGAGAAGGTGAAGGTCATTGGAGCTGGGTCCCTCTTTGTCTATATTTACCGTTAGTAAGTACATTAAAGGGATACAAACATACATGGTCAAATTGTTTGTGTTTGTTTCTGCAGGTTCTCCAGAAATATGTTCTGAATGTGCTACTAATTCAATAAATTTAAGAACAGTTCGAAAAATACAAGTCCAAGTGAGGAAAAAACGTACGAAAAAAGTAATACAAGATAAAGGTACAATTTAAATTAAACCATCTGGACATACAATATGAGAAAATTGAAGGAATACTAAATATCGATGAGAACATTTACTTTATTGATTTTATCTCAACACTAATTGTAAACAATGCCTTTCTCTCTCACATAATATTAGACATAGCTTTGAGACACCGATTTGTCTTCCAATAGCATATATGTATATGTTGCAAATACTAATATGTAGATTTTCTACTTTTAGATTTTTTTAGAATAATTAAAATTACCCTTTTCTGTCGTATGGAGCTTACAAAATGTGAAGAATTACTTGTTTTGAGATAACTTTGCAAATAGAAGTATATCCTATTTTTTCATCGTCGTATCATATTTGAAATGAAAAGTAGGCCACAATTCAGTGTTCCTTGAATTTTTTTAATAGTATATTGTTAGAAATATTTAATTCTTATTCAATCAAAAGAAAAAATTCTTTTACAGTAAAAGAACTAGTCAACAAGAACATCGACCTTCGTCAGCCGCGTATAATTTTAGAAAAACTTCGAAATTAAAGTGTAGCAGATCTTTTTTATGTGTCGGGCTGAACAACTTTTTACACATCTGCCCATCGCTCGGACTTAGTTTCCGAGATAATTGCAAAAAACCATTGTTACATTTTAGGATCGCTAAAAGAGAGAGTGAATGGAAATTGGAAGAACTGGATGAATGAGAAACGGTTGAATTTGAAAGTAAGTGGAGTGGACTGTATAAATGTTGAAACTAGAACGTATGGATCTACTAATAAATAACTGTATTTCACTGGAAAATGATAGTCAGAAACAAATGTACACTGATGTTGAATAAAGATTAGATAAAGACTATTAACTAAATCGACTGTTAACTCGACGTTAACTAAATCTCGATCCTTCTGGCGTATCCTGAGTATAAAAATACTAAAGTATATTTGTCTAAAAACTTACCGTTGCTGAGATACTTGACTGTGTTCATTCCCTTAGATTCATTCTGGGACGTATTAGAGGATATGCTCACTACGTCAAATGTAAACATTATAAGGCTTCATGAAAACAGTCAAACATCTCAGCAACGATAAGTTATATATATATGTATCATGGAAGGCGCAGTGTCACATGTGTATTAAAATTATCATTACATGTGGGACATCTATTACACTCTAGTCGCATGATGCATATCATGCAGCATGCAAGATGACCACATGGAACGCAAACTTGTGTTGCTTTCTTAACAAAGCAGATTATGCAATACCCTTCTTTATGTTCTCTAATATCTTCTTTTCGATTATTATTATCATTACTGACTTGATTTTCCGTTTTATCATACCAAAATCTATCTTCAAGAATTTCATAAATGTCATCATCTAGAAAAATATAAATTGGATTGTTAATATATAGTATACAGGACGTCCCACTCAATTGGGATGAATTATACAGGGTGGCCCACATAACTCTGAACAGCTCAATATCTCGAAAACTATGCCATCGATTTTAAAGTTCTTAGTCTTAAATTGCATGGAACTGAAGGGCCTTTCTGACTACATAAACGTGAAGTGGTCTCCCTTCCCCTTTAATGGGGGAGGGGAGGTACCTTTGTAATTTTAAATGGAACCCCCTATAAAATGTTACATATTTAGATTCTACCGGAAAAAACAAGTCAATTTTGTCTGAAACATTTTTTTGTCAGATACTTCCATGATGAGATATAACAGTTTGAAGTTTCGAGTTGTAGGTACTTGAAGCGCTCGAAAATAGCGTTATGGAATTATACGCGCTTGTGTCCTTTGCTTATTCGTGAAGAAATAAAATGTACTTTAAATTAAATGTTCAAAATGTCCTCCACGGGCTTGTAAACATTTATTTACTCGAAACATCAAAGTTGTTCTAACACTTTTTAACATTTCGGGAGTCACTGAAGCGCAAGCGTCATGTATTCTTTGTTTCATATCCTCTTTTGTCGTCGGCGGTTCAAACATAACTTTGTCCTTTACATATCCCCATAAGAAAAAATCTAATGGTGTTAGATCGGGGGATCGAGGAGGCCATTGACGAGGTCCCCCACGATCTATCCATTTGTTCCCAAATTTTTCGTTCAAAAATTGCCTGGTGATGATTGCAAAATGTGGAGGAGCGCCGTCTTGTTGGAACCACATTTCTCTTCTAACGTGCAGTGGCACATCTTCCAAAAGCGCAGGCAAATGATTTTTTAAGAAATCACAATAACTTGCAGATGTTACAGTTTCTTGAAAAAAATAAGGTCCAATCACAAAATCTCCTATTAGGCCACACCAAACATTTAAAGACCATCGATGTTGAAAGGGAACACATCGCATCCAATTTGGGTTTTCCACGGCCCAATAATGCAGATTATGTCTATTTACATGCCCTGAATTCATAAAAGTGGCCTCATCGGAAAAAAGTATTATGCACAAAAAGTCATTTTCCACAACACCCTGCAGCCACTCACAAAATCTTACGCGGTGATCGTAATCTGCTATCGAAAGCTCTTGTGATAAAACCATGTGATATGGATGATACTTTTGCCGTTTCAAAATTCGTTGAATTGATGAACGACTAATACGTGATGTTTGTGCAAGTGTACGTTCACTAATATGAGGATTTAATGTAATTGCAGCAAGAATACTGGCACTATTATTTTCATTAGTGACAGCTTTAGGTTTATTGCGAGTTTTTTTACACAATTCACCGTGCTCGCGAAGCCGCTTTTCTAAATTATGAAATGTTGCATGACATTTTTTGATCCCATAACGTACAAAAAACACCTAACGTTAATAACATATTCACTTCTGTGTCAAAAGTAGCCATAATCACAATGTTACTGCTTGAATAACAGCTCTAAACTGAAAACATTTTCATAGATAAGTGAGTCAAACTCAAGAATTGTAAATATTGTTGTTTGTGTTTCTTCATGAATAAGCAAAGGACTCAAGCGCGTATAATTCCATAACGCTATTTCCGAGCGCTTCAAGTACCTGCAACTCGAAACTTCAAACTGTTAGATCTCATCATGGATGTATCTGACAAAAAAATGTTTCAGACAAAATTGACTTGTTTTTTCCGGTAGAATCTAAATATGTAACATTTTATAGGGGGTTCCATTTAAAATTACAAAGGTACCTCCCCTCCCCCATTAAAGGGGAAGGGAGGCCACTTCACGTTTGTGTAGTCAGAAAGGCCCTTCAGTTCCATGCAATTTAAAACTAAGAACTTTAAAATCGATGGCATAGTTTTCGAGATATTGAGCTGTTCAGAGTTATGTGGGCCACCCTGTATATTGAGAATCGTTAGTGCCACATTTTATAGAAAAGAAAATTAAATAGTGTGGGAAAGTCTAATTACTCATAGATTTTTTCCATCCAATTATACATTTAGCAATTGTGGATGCACTTTTTTAAAATGGTATGTACTATTTATTTGTGACATTTTAAAGAACACAATTTGCGTGTACTATATCAAAAAATAATATAATATGATGAGCGCGGTATTTAACCTTCCTCTATAGAATGAGCCCTCACCCAGCTCAAAATATGATCTTATAAGCTCAAACAACGACATGGCGCAGACTCATGTTTCGACCTAAAATCTCATAAGATTCCAGTTCCTTTCTAGTAAAAATCTGAAGGTATACTACCCCCTTATAGGTTCTACCTGGTTATAGTACACTTTGGCTCTATATAGGATACAGATATGTAAAGTCAAATAAATTACCGTCAATATGATTGCTGTCAAATTTGTCATGGAGATTTTGTGCACTTTGTATATTTACTATGCTGCTGTGTAAAATACATTGCTGGGGTTCGTTGAGATAATTTTCTACAAATATTAAACTTTATAAATTATTTTATATCAGGAAATAGCATTGAGTTCATAAAAACGCAACAAGTGAAAAATAAATTAATTCTTTTATGCTAACAAAAAAACATATGAAATTACCTGTAACTTTTGTATCTTTTGTTTTCAGAGAACCCGATGATGTCAAAGCCGTATTTGGTAACGTTCTTCTATCTTTTTTATGCACTCGTTCTGCTAATAATATATATTATTTTGAATAATATGTCGTATTTATATTGCAGGTTGTACGTACTATACAATAAAGCAAATTTATTTACCTTTCTCCACCGGTCCATAACTTATATCAAAATAATTGATATCTTCAATCTCATCATTAGTATCTTCATCTGTACAAGAAAAACATGTTAATTGTATGGAATATCTTCTATGCGAAGACATAAGATATATAAGCTACATACTTGCCAATGTGATAACTTTATTAATTTGAAAAGTTTTTTCATTATGAGTAAACATATTTAAAAATTCTTCTAAAGATAATCTAAAAATCATATACATTCAAATGTAAAATACACATACATATATGTATATGGACAAATAGTAAACATGTTAGTAACAAATAGTAAACAGTTGGAACTAGAGAAAAAGACACATACCTTCCAGCATTATATTCTTCTTGAGCACTTGTTATTTCTTTTCTATGATTAATATTAGCATTTGTACGACGTCTTCGAATATGCTATACCATTTTGCAATCGACTCAAGTCAAGCTCTTGGTCAATAAGCAGATCTTTTACTTTTTCTAAAAATGTAATAACATTTAATTATATATAAACCTCTGTATATGTAGAATAACATAAAGAATAAATTAAGTATAGTCACTAAATTATAAATAAATTCATGCCACTTATCAAAAATTAATTTTATGTGTATAATAAACAATAAAAGTAAAAAATACTGTACCTAAAAATGCCCAAATATTAATATTTTGTTTCCCCAGTTTTTGACATGCAATGTTGTGAAATGATTCTGCAATATTATTCGTACGTACTGGACAATTGTGCACGCTGACTTGCGATGCTATGTTTAACCAAGTACGTCTCATATAGGTCATAAACAAAAGAATACCCGGAAACTTGCTGGATGCAATATCTGCTTCCTTTTGAATAATTGACAAACCTTGTTCAAATTTTATAGCAGGTATTAAAGGCAAAGACATTGCCATATGTACAACAGTATGAGGAGCACTATTTAATCCAAGCTTACGCCACTTTCGAAGAACAGCCTACAATATATAAACAGAAAACTAGAATTGTGTTAATACAAGTAAATGTATTATAAATAGCATTACAAACCTGACAATAATGGAACCAGCAGCCATGCATATCTGCACTGGGAAATAACTTGCTTAAGGTTTTAACAGCTGCTGTTTCATAATCGCTCATTATAAACTTTATAGTGTTTGGCAAATTGGGTATTATATTAATTATTTTTTCCCATATGGCAGTATATAAAGTAGCTGTTCGTTTTTCGCATAGAATAAGTAGAGTCGCAATACCCTAAAAAAATCATCTCATAATATTGAACTCATTTTAATATATAAAACTAATGCAAATTATGTTTTACATTATCCATGTAGCGTATGTGAACTGTGTACAGCTGTACTATGTGGGGTTTCTTCGGTAAGACCTCTAAGAAAACAAATATTACATAACGTACTATGACATATACACATTTTGGACTTACGACATATATAGTTTTCAGATGAAATTATTGGACTTGATTTCAAAAATTGATTACTAACTAAGATATGATTCTGAACAACTTTACCATTCATTTACCAAAATGTTCAGTACGACTTTAGGTATTAGTTATTAATGAAAAACTGACCAATCAGGAACAATGCACAGAATAAATGTCAGCATTATAGATTCAAGAATATAATGTGGAATTTTTAAACTTAAAGATAACAAATGTAAAAATGTTTCAGTCAAACATACAATATAACTATTATAATAAATGTTATATCTAATGTTAAAGTATAAAAGGAGGATGTTATAGCAGATTTATAACGGTATTACTATACTTACTGCAAAAGTTCCATCTACGTACAATTCTGTAGATTTACTCAATGCTTCAACTAAAATGTCAGATGACAAAATTATTGCGTTTTCCCCTTTTTCTGACACTGCATAGTATACATTTAAGTATTCCAGAGGTTGATAATTTTGAATCATTTCATTTAAGAGTATAAACGTCTCTGGTATTCGTGGCCGACAATATGCTCTTTCCCTTTGTAATGTTGGTCTTAATTTTCGAAAAGAGCAATGTGCTCCAGCATCTGGGTACCTGCAATTATAATCAAATTTATGTCCATCTCAATAAAATTTTGAATAAAAAAATGTTTGAAAACATACTTTCTACAAACATCGTCGAATATTTGCTTTAATGGAAACGACGTTTCTCGACAAAGCTGAAGCATTTCGTGCTTCATTTTCTCTTGATCAATTGTATGCATTCGTTCCAAATGATTGTGATCGTGTAACAATTTAATACAACCATCACCGACGTCCATTATTGCCCCGCGACACCCCGTAGTACGGCGTGTATTACAGCGAAAAATATTTTTTGTGCGATTGTCTTTATTATACGTATAATTATTATATACGTAAATAAAGCTACCGACGGATTTTCCGGGAAGTTTTTCCATTTTTAAAACAGCACGTAACAGTGAAAGTAGCACAATATAAATGATACAAACCACTATAAGAGAATTGAATAGCAAATGAACATGTATGAAGTTACGAACAGAAGTATCTGAAACAAACGAAAGTTAACGACAAAACAAATGACTGCAGAGACCGTGTGTAAAGCTAGGATTGGTTCATTTATTTATTTATTACTTACTTCACTCATATATATTTTTTTATTCCGAAGTCTTTCACATGCACGAAAATAGAACATTTTCATCTAAATAATATACACCTAATTCTGTTTTTACACGATAGATATGTTCCCGAAGAATACGTATAAAAAAATGTACACGAATTTTCTTCGGGAACGTATCTATCGTGTAAAAACAGAATTAGGTATATACAATTTTGCACTAATAAAGAGTAAATGATAGTAAAGATCTATTACACGACAATTGGGCATTTACGTTCTATATTCCAAACATAAGTGAGCATATAATAACAGAAAAACGAATAAGACTTGTACATTCTGTATGTATCTTTCATGTTTTCACAGATGCAGCATACTATCAGATTTGAATACAATTAAAATCCACAATATATAAATACATATAACAAATACACATATAAATACATATAAAAAGTTTTATAGAAAAATTAGTCAGTAATCAGATCAGAATAAAATATAAATTGAAAAAACTAGTGAAAAATTTTCTATCTAGTAGAAAATTGAGATCGCTATATATGAATATATGTATTTTTTTTTAAATACTGGAGTTGTTAAGTTCAATAAGTATTAGCTCAGAAGCTATGAATTTTGTTTGAAATGCCTATATACTCAAAATAGTGTGCCGTGTAGTGAAACTATAACATAAAGGTGTCACAAAAGCTAGGATAAGTTGCATTTAACAACACACTTTAAAATGACATGCAACATACAGTATTCTAGAACGAGGATATATTATAGATACATTGATGGAAAATATAATGATGAAAATTTTTTTCTCAATACACAGAGGCAGAGAATTTTATTTTCAGTATCTCAATAACAGGTTCTCAAATCCTTGGTAGTCCTCAGAGAATTTTATTTGACACAGATTGCACCTGTAAAATATAATTAAAGAAATCACAAAGTATCATGTTCATTGCATTTGAACTAACTATTTACAGATAGAATTTACTTATCTCAAATATTTTAGTCAGATTTTAGCATCCAATTGGTATATATTCGGACTCCACCATAAATGTACAGAGTATACCGCTTGAAATTAGATTGATATTCTTAAATGCCTCCAAAATTACGCATATATATATATTCATTACACCATGAAGCATTCTGTACGAATGTCGAATCTTTTCAAAAGCGGCTCTTAGACCAAATATTATTACCATTTTGTACTTAAACAATGCAAGTTAAAAGTTCAAGAAACCATAGCTTTAGAAAATAAAATTATGTAACGACGTGTGATACTATTACACTGTGACAGGAGATGTTATGCCATATTACTTATTAACTGATAGATCCGTATAGGTAAGTATAAATAATAAACTTACGAGAGCAAAAATGATAAGTATTGATAAAAATGTATTCACAAAATGCTTAACAGCAATACAGAGTACGCTAATAAATGAAATAGCGTTAGAGATAGATATGTCGTAGATTTAAGCGTTTATTAGGTTAAGCATTTGCCGTTAGAAGTTGCCGGAGTCGGTTGCCGAGTGCTCGCGCGTGTATTTACATTGTAGCGCGGCCGAGACGTATGATCGGCCGCGACAGTTGGGATCGGTTTCCATTACGCGCGGCCGAAACGTTTGAGCGGCCGCGACAAACAAAATCGGCTTCCTTGTAATGCCTACACGTGGACGGAGTCACTCTGCGGAGTGGGGAAAAATGGGAGGCAAAGCCCTCGATGGCCCGAGATGGGGCGGCATATTTTGTTTAGCTCTCGAGGAATCAAGAGTGTCTCCGCAGAGTGAACCTGTCAGAGTAGCTCGACAACTCGAACTCGACAAAATGAAGCGCGCGAACGCGAGGACGCGACACAATGCTCATGAAACGACAGATATATAAAATAGATATACGGATTGGCGAATCAGGAGGATGTGTAATCACTAATAAATTAAAAATTAATATCACCATGTTTTATTCTTGATTTTCGTCTCGTACTGTCTTGAAGAATCGCCCATTAAATTGTCTCCAACATGTTGCCGATATATATGTATGTCTTGGACTAGATCGGACCACCGCTTTTCTCGTAAACAGTAAGTATTCCACAAAAGTGGCAGAAGAAATACTGCAGCATATCTTAGTGGCAACATAATGACCTAAAACAATTTTTCAAGAATTAATACATGTAACTATTATTTTATGTACATAAGTAAAGTTCAATATAAAAATATAATTATTGTAACATATATAACAAATACACTGGACTAGCTCTGAAAAAAAGATAAGTAAAATGTAAAGAAATACCTGAAACATGAAAGCATCTTTTACTATTAATGTTGTAAATAACATTAAATGACTTAAGGATTTCTGAAATAAATTAGGTAATACACCTTGTACTTACAAGTTTATTAATATCAATGGTTCTATCGTGATAGGTAGCGTCAAGAATCACTGTGTTTAAATCAAGAACACATAAAATATATTACAATTTAAAAATTCAATATTTTTTTGCTTATGCTTTTTCAAAGAGTTGTCGTTACATTTTAAATAAAAGACATAATTAAGGATCATTTGTCATATAAAAAAATTATTATTATTTCACTAACGTATATACACATTTGGTCAAATTATTACACCTTGTTAGAATGCTTAATCCCTTGCGGTCCACACAGTTCCATCTCATATAGTTTTAGAACTTGCTATAATATCATACAATTTAGCTTTAATCCAGATAAAATAAGTATATTAGCAATATATTTAGAACAGTGAAAACTAGAATTGCTTTCATATAATATTTAATTATGGGATTTATGTAATATGTAATTACGGTATTTATATAATATGTAATTATGGTATTATTCATGAATGGAATATGAATATGTAAAATACGCGAGCAGTTGTGCAAAAATAACATTTCTAGACTAAGTCGACGTAAATAGGACCGCAACAGGTCAATATACGCATTTTTAAGAGCAACTTAATATTCGTGTACGTAATCTTGTTTGCCAATCACTATATCATCAGTAAAAAGAAAATAAAATAAGCCACATAGTATCTGGTTTATTCTATCCGTACCTTTTTGATAGATAGAAATACTTACCTTACTTAATCTGATCAAATTCTAGCTCCCAAATTATGTATTCTCAATCCTTTTGAATCTGCTGCAACATAAATATTTTTTCAACTATTTACAGCTTCTTCATGTTCTTCACTATTTACATGCGTATATTACGATCATTTAACAAATATAGTACTTAACATAACACTTGTGACACAGATTGTACACAAAATAAATTACTTAAAACCGTAGCATTTTCTCACATTTTTATCAACTATTCATAATTTAAGCACATCTTACACAGTCACCTATAAAATTAAAATCACTGACAAATTTTGATACTTTAGACACATTCTGCATAGAAGGTATATAATCATAGACTATGTAATCACACAGCACAACACAAGATGATAAACAACAGTTTGAATTCATTCTGTGCGCAATCTATCGTGAGTACAATTTTACATGTGCGTAACTCAGCGTGTGCGTCTTAACCATGTGGGCAATCCTTGCGTGTGCGAAAACCCACTGTGTCCAATGTTACTGTGTCCAAAAAAACCGTGTGTCCAATAATACCGTGTCCAAAAGAACCGTGTGCCATGCCGTCGTGCGCAATCGTCTGTGCGCAAAAGAGCCATCCCCGACGGGGTATCGGGCCGCAACCAATCCATTCTCGAATGTGTGTGCGTCAGGCCCGCCGCAAGCTCGGTTAGTTTTACCCGAAGGTACGGACCTGGTGCCGGCTTCGGGCCTAACCAGCTGTTAGCAGGCGGTGTCCTCGGACTGGCCAAGCTTCGAATTACCGGTCAGCGACGCTACTGCTTTGGGTACTCTCAGGACCCGTCTTGAAACACGGACCAAGGAGTCTAACATGTGCGCGAGTCATTGGGACATGTAAACCTAAAGGCGCAATGAAAGTGAAGGTCGTACCTTTGCGTCGACCAAGGGAGGTTGGGCCGCGTTACGATGCGGCCTCGCACTCCCGGGGTGTCTCGTTCTCATTGCGAGGAGAGGCGCACCCAGAGCGTACACGTTGGGACCCGAAAGATGGTGAACTATGCCTGGTCAGGACGAAGTCAGGGGAAACCCTGATGGAGGTCCGTAGCGATTCTGACGTGCAAATCGATCGTCGGAACTGGGTATAGGGGCGAAAGACTAATCGAACCATCTAGTAGCTGGTTCCCTCCGAAGTTTCCCTCAGGATAGCTGGCACTCGCTCGTTCTCTTTGGTGAACGTGTGCGAGTCTCATCTGGTAAAGCGAATGATTAGAGGCCTTGGGGCCGAAACGACCTCAACCTATTCTCAAACCTTAAATGGGTGAGATCTCTGGCTTGCTTGGATCAATGAAGCCACGAGATATTATTTGGATCAGAGTGCCAAGTGGGCCAATTTTGGTAAGCAGAACTGGCGCTGTGGGATGAACCAAACGCAGAGTTAAGGCGCCTAAGTCGACGCTTATGGGATACCATGAAAGGCGTTGGTTGCTTAAGACAGCAGGACGGTGGCCATGGAAGTCGGAATCCGCTAAGGAGTGTGTAACAACTCACCTGCCGAAGCAACTAGCCCTGAAAATGGATGGCGCTGAAGCGTCGCGCCTATACTCCGCCGTCAGCGGCAAGTGGGGTTGGACGTTTGCGCTGTTGCGTAAACGTCCTCCATGAAGCTCTGACGAGTAGGAGGGTCGCGGCGGTGTGCGCAGAAGGGTCTGGGCGTGAGCCTGCCTGGAGCCGCCGTCGGTGCAGATCTTGGTGGTAGTAGCAAATACTCCAGCGAGGCCCTGGAGGACTGACGTGGAGAAGGGTTTCGTGTGAACAGCCGTTGCACACGAGTCAGTCGATCCTAAGCCCTAAGAGAAATCCTATGTAGATGAGGTGTCCTAAGAGCAAATGTACAAACATAAAACACACACCCATCGGCCGAAAGGGAATCCGGTTTCTATTCCGGAACCCGGCAGCGGAACCGCATACCATTCGGGCCCTCGTAAGAGTGTTCGTCGGGGTAACCCAAAATGACCTGGAGACGCCGTCGGGAGATCCGGGGAGAGTTTTCTTTTCTGTATAAGCGTTCGAGTTCCCTGGAAACCTCTAGCAGGGAGATAGGGTTTGGAACGCGAAGAGCACCGCAGTTGCGGCGGTGTCCGGATCTTCCCCTCGGACCTTGAAAATCCAGGAGAGGGCCACGTGGAGGTGTCGCGCCGGTTCGTACCCATATCCGCAGCAGGTCTCCAAGGTAAAGAGCCTCTAGTCGATAGATTAATGTAGGTAAGGGAAGTCGGCAAATTCGATCCGTAACTTCGGAATAAGGATTGGCTCTGAGGAGCGGGGCGTGTCGGGCTTGGTCGGGAAGCGGGTCTGGCTGACGTGCCGGGCCTGGGCGAGGTGAACACATTGATGGGAATCCGAGCTCGGTCCCGTGCCTTGGCCTCCCGCGGATCTTCCTTGCTGCGAGGCTTCCGTCTTGAACGGTCGTCCTCTTCGGCCGCCATTCAACGCTCAGCTCAGAACTGGCACGGACTAGGGGAATCCGACTGTCTAATTAAAACAAAGCATTGCGATGGCCCCCACGGGTGTTGACGCAATGTGATTTCTGCCCAGTGCTCTGAATGTCAACGTGAAGAAATTCAAAAAAGCGCGGGTAAACGGCGGGAGTAACTATGACTCTCTTAACTATGACTCTCTATGGCTCTCGCTTTTGAGAGCCATAGTTGCATGGGACGGTGATGCGCAAAATAGACCTCCTAGTAGGTCCATTAGCCTCTCCCGTTCAAGCCTTCCCCACCTCCTCGTGGTGCCCGCTGGTATTTAAGCTAACGGGGTTCAGGCGATTCAGGCACCTGGGCTGACCACCCGGGTGCTGAGGTGATACCGGCCAGCAATGACAGTGGAGAAACCTCGGATGGGGGAACCGCATCTGGCTCCGCGCGTTCCCTCAGGCCAAGACGGCCTCGACAGGGAGCCACTGGTGACAACCTGACTACATCCCCGGTTATGATTTTGGTTTTGACCCCCTTCCAAGCACGTTCCTGCAAAGTGTGCGCCCAAGGTGGAAGGGGAAATATATACTTCCTACGGCTAGCCGATGAGCTCCGTCACTATGAAGAGGCGCACCAGCGGAGCTCTCTAACATTCCGCTGTCGAGATTGCAACGAGGAATTTGACAGGCGACACGCCGCGGATTGCCATCGGCCCAGATGCCCAGGTGTTCCGCCTGCTGAAGAGGGTCAGCAGTGCGCGCACTGCAAACTAAGATTCTCCACACGAATAGGAATGAGTCAACACTTAAGGCATCGCCATCCAGCCGCGAGTAACGAAGCGCGAAGGCTCGCAGCTGAAGTCCCGACAAGCTCGTATAATGCTCGGTCAAATAAAATCGGGACGGCCGAAGAAGAGCACATGCTGGCTGAACTGGAGGAAAAATTCAAGCACAAAAGATTCATAGCCAAGGCCATATCGGAAGTTTTAACATCTAAAACTACAAAACAAATCCGGGACAAAAGGACCGACATTCGCCGCAAGATGGAAAGACAGCGGATCCGTCTTGCGACCCAGCACACTAGTCCAATACCAGCCGAAGACGTAGATGCTCAAGATGGCAGCGAATCAGACAATGAAGAGTGGGCTGACCCTGCTGACCGTCCCCCTACTCCATCACCCGCTAATGAGGCCTTGGCGGGCGAGCGGGACGACTCCCCTGCTACAGCGGAAGAAAATGGCGATTTTGATAGATGGACACAAAGTGTCATTGACGAGGCCTTAGCGGGTGAAATTGACGAGGGCTGCTCACAGGAAGATAGTGAATTCCGGACCCAGATAGACGATCTCCTGCGTGCTGCAAGGACAACACTTGCGAATATAACACAAGTCGATATCGATAAAACTTACGACCTTATGATCTCGTCCCTACCGGCAGGTAACCGGAAACGAGGACGTGCGAAGCGGCGAGGAAAAGGGAAGAGGGCTTACCGGCGATACCTCTTCGCTAAAACCCAGGATCTATACCATAAGAATCCAGGCCTTCTCGCAAAATTTGTGCGTAATGGTACTGACCACTGGGTTCAAGGGGAACTCCCCCTACAAGTCGAAGACATCAAACAGATGTACGAGAACTTTTGGAATACGAAGCCGGTCGTAGAGATGCCTGACCTGGGCTAGGCGGAAAGAAATCTATCCCTTAGTGACCTCATTGCGCCGATCTCGAACCGGGACGTGAGAGGCCGGATCGCCAAGACCAAGAAGGGCACTGCCCCTGGACTAGACGGGATTAAGAAAGATCAGCTGCTTTCCAGAAGGACAGTTGTATCTCTCCGGAAGCTCTTTAACCTATTATTGATAACGGGATTACAGCCTTCTTCCTGGAAGAAGAACCGTACCATATTGATCCCTAAGGAGGGCAAAGATAGCAGCCTTTGCGAGAACTATCGTCCCCTTACCATTAGCTCGCTACTAAGTCGAATATATTGGGGGATAATTGACACTAGACTTAGGACACAAATACGATGCACCCCTCGTCAGAAGGGATTTACATCAGAGATGGGATGCTACAACAATGTGCACATCTTGTCCGAATTACTTGCGCACAGCAAGGTGCAGGGAGGCCTGGTGGCAGTGCAATTGGATGTTGCGAAAGCGTTTGATACAATACCCCATGACATCCTGGGACCTGCACTACATCGGAAAGGGGCCACCCGAGCATGTGGTACGGCTCGTTTGCCAAGCCTATCAGGATGTGCACACCAGCATACACTACGGTGGGTCGACTATCCCAATTTGTCTCCAGCGGGGGGTCAAACAGGGAGACCCTTGTCCCCTCTGCTCTTTAATCTAGCCCTCGAGCCACTCCTCCTCACGCTGGAGAAACAGGCCGGATATATGATTAACGAGGAACAAAATATATCCTGTCTGGCCTTTGCTGACGACCTAATTTTAGTTGCTAGTGACGTGCCACAGGCCAGGAACCTTTTATCCTTAACGGAATCCTACTTAGCTGCCTTGGGAATGAGAATTTCGGCACCCAAATGTACAGCATTTCAAATCGTGCCGATGAAGGGTTCGTTCTATTTAAAAGACCCGGAGTTGCGTTTTCAAGGAGGAGAATGCATCCCATTTGCAAATGCGGAAACGCGAATAAGATACTTGGGCATATCTTTCACTCCGTGGTCGGGAATAGTCCTCGATGATCTCCGCGACGAGGTAAAGAAAGCCGTCAATAGGGTTAAGAGATTGGCCCTGAAACCACACCAGAAAATTAACCTGCTCTCCACTTATCTGGTCCCCCATTATCTTTACCGATTAATAACTGGAGTGGCACCGGTAAAGACACTAAGACTACGGAGGAGACCTTCGGGGGGCTGTTAAGAACATCTTGCATTTGCCCACATGTACGACCAACGGTCTGATATATGCGAGGAAATGCAATGGGGTACTAGGCTTCCCAAAGCTGGAAATTACATGCGTTAGCTCCAGTTTAAAGGCCGGGTTGCTATTTCTGAACAACCCCGACCCAGCTATCCAATGTCTCGCAAGGGCAACCGGTCTAGAAAATAAACTAAAAAACCAGGCCAAAGCATCGCGAATTAACTGGCCGATTGCCTCGCCCCAACTGGTCGACAAATGGAAAGCAGAAGCGAAAGAGCGAGAATTAAACCATTGGGGGGAGTGAACCGCTCAAGGGAAGGCTCTGCACAATTTTAAAGACGATGGAATTGGGAATGCCTGGCTCAATAATCCAACCCTACTAAAACCATCACGATATCTAACAGCTCTGCAGCTCCGAACAGACACCGCAGGGAACAGGGTTGTGATGAATCGGGCCACCCCTCTTATGGATACGAGCTGTCGGAAATGCCGAGCTGTCCCCGAGACGCTCGCGCACATCCTGGGCCACTGCACCATAACAAAGGCAGACCGTATCCGCCGCCATGATGAGATAATCGACCTTGTCATGTCTGAAATTCCCAAAAGGACCAGGATGCAGTGGTGCTAAAGGAGCCAAAAATTAAGCTAAACGGGGTAAATCTTAAACCGGATCTGGTAGTAAAGAGCCAGAGAAGGGTTTTTGGAAAGTTGGGCTGTTCGTTTTTTCAAAGAAATTATGCGCGCGTTTGTGTCGAATAGAGTTTATTTTAAACTTAACAAATGCCCTGTCACCGGCCGAACTAACTTTGGGTGACTAGTTACTTTGGATACAATGAATTGTAGCAGTGGTACGGTATGGCGCGATTACTGACTCGAATGGTAGTGGTCTGAGTCTGAAGTTGACTTTTTCGGATGCCGACTTTGCTGATTCTGCCGCTCTGCTCCGAGGCCCGCTTACTCGTCACCTCGGTGGTGACGCGATTTTTTGGCCATGGGCCCGTTTTCGGGGGAAGAAGCATCCCCATTCGTTGATTTGACTTGAGGGCGGAGGTTCTTCTGAAACAGCCCTCACCGGTGGAGGAGGAAGTCCCCACCTCAAGTCAATAAGGGAGAGTTCCCAAAATGCGCGATTTATGGGACCCCGGAGCAGCGCGACGAAGGCCTAAGTGGCCCATGTACGCCGTGCTAGCCAAGTGGCTAGCAGCTAATTTATTGCCCCTTGGCCGAGGTCCGGTGACGAAGACCAAGGGCTGGAAAAAATGTGCGTTTACTGTCTCTGGTTTTCGTCCGTTTGACGAAACCCAGAGACACGGTTATTGGGGTTGTAGCGCAACCCGAGCGTGCCTCGCGTCGTGCGGAAGAGGATTTACGACCCCTTGTCCGCCGCGTGTAGTGGGCCATAAGGCCCGCTGTGTCCGAATCCGGAACCCTCAAGTACCTCGCGGACGGTACACGGTATGAGGGTCGCACGGATTGACTTATGGCCACTTTTCCAATGCCATCAGCTCGAATCCTCAAGCGCCTCGCGTGCGGCAACTCAAGGATTAGCATTCTTCGTGATTAGTCGAAGGACGGACAAAAATCGGAAAAGGGCTTTGGTCACGCATGTGTATTTTTTGGGCGAAAGAGCATGCTCCGTGCAGCTGTAACATCCTCGCTTGCGTTACGGCCGGAAATGCGAGGATTCACGGTACTTTTGTCTGCGAGGGATCGAACATGCTCCCCCCGTTGAATGGCACTGTCATTCAATAGCGAAAGTATGCGCGATTTGAAATTATAATGGCAGGAACGGAATTGCCCGGTAAAATAAGCGCGAAGTAATCGAAACATAATATACTAGGACTATATATAGATATATACATATAAAAGAAAGAACACACACAAAAAAATAAACATAATGAAGTCAACGCGAATATGACTATATCGATAGTAACAAAAAATATACCTTACGCAAATTAACTATATAAAGAATAGAACGCGATAAGGTGACAGAATTAGGTCTCGATGGGAAGAGGCGCGAGTTTCTTAACATTACGTTTGCACAAGCCGTTTACTGTCTTAACGGTAACTGCGCGAATGATGTCATCTTGGCCCGGATGAACTTCCACGATGCGTCCGAGACTCCAATGGGATGGTGGAAGGTGATCGTCCTTCAAGATGACGATGGTTCCCTTGTTCATCTCGTGGGATCCTTTGGTCCATTTTGCGCGTACATTCAGGTGGTTTATGTATTCTTTGGACCACCTGATCCAGAAGTCGTGTTTCACCTTCTGGATGTGTTGCCATTTGGACAACCGATTGCTGGAGGTCTCGTTGAAATTGACCTCGGGTAAGCTTGTCATTGCGGAACCAATCAAAAAATGGCCGGGAGTGAGAGCTTGTGGATCGTTGGGATCGGACGAGAGTGGAGTCAACGGGCGGGAATTAAGGATTGCCTCGATTTCCGTTACAAATGTTGCGAATTGCTCGTAGGTGAAAAGTTCATCGCCGACTACGCGTTTCAGATGATGTTTGAATGACTTGACCGCAGCCTCCCAGAGCCCGCCGAAATGTGGCGACAAAGCTGGCATGAAGTGCCACGAGATCTCTTTGTCCTCAAGAAATCGACGAACTCTTTTATCCTCGCGCAGGACTCTGGAGAGCTCGGTCAAGTCATTATTGGCACCGACGAAATTGGTACCATTGTCGGAATATATGTTTTTGCATATTCCGCGGCGCGCGATAAAACGTTTCAATGCAGCGACGAAGGCTTCGGTGGTCATATCGCTAACCACCTCGAGGTGTATGGCCTTAGTGGAGAAACATATAAAAACGGCCACATAGACCTTTATTTTAGCGCGATTACGGAATTTGCGTTCCTTAATAAAAAATGGGCCGCAGTAATCCACCCCGATGTTGGTGAATGGTCGAGTTTCGGTGACTCTGTCTGCTGGTAAATTACCCATTGTGTATCTTGTCGTAGGTGGATTAACGCGGAAACACTTCACGCAATTTCGCAATATTTTGCGTGTTGTTTTTTCCATCGATCGGCCAATATTGTTGTCTGACATTGTACAATGTGGATGTCAGACCCGAATGATGATGTTCGATGTGTGCGTTATGAATGATGAGATTAGTGACGCTATTGTTTTTCGGCAAGAGTATCGGATGTTTCGTTTGGTATGAGAATTTGGAATTTTGGAGACGACCTCCGACGCGTAATATGCCTTTCTCATCGAGAAAGGGACTCAAACAAAGCAATTTGCTTTTGGATGGTAATTCGCTTCCAGTTTTCAGTGCGTGTATTTCCTCCGAAAATGAATGTTGTTGAATTAACGTGAGAATTCTTTCATTTGCGAGGTGTATTTCCTCTACCGAAAGTGGTCCGATACAGCGATTTCTATTTGTAAACCGTAGACAATAGGCGATTACCCTACGCAGACGCTTGATACAGGAAAATCTCTGTAAGATTTCATTGGCGTTTATGACGGACGAAGCAAAACAAGTGACTTTGCGTAATTCGGGAATTTCCTTGGGAGATTCAAAGCGCGATTCTGGCCAAACTGATTCGTCGAGTCCGAGCCAATCCGGACCGAATTGCCAAAAACTATTGTCGATTAATTCCTTGGCCGTGATACCGCGTGACAATAAATCCGCGGGATTATCGGAAGTGCGAACATGTCGCCAATTCTTTATGCGCGTTTTGCCTTGTATTTCCGCGACGCGATTCGCCACGAAAGTTTTCAAGGTGCTAGGTGATTTGGCTAACCAATGCAGAACGATAGTCGAATCGGTCCAGAACGTTGTTTTGGATATGGTGTGCGTGAGTGATTCCCGCACTGAGCAATATAATGTCGCGAGTAGGTTCGCTCCGCAGAGCTCAAGACGAGCTAGACTGATGGTTTTTAACGGCGCGACTCTAGATTTTGCGCAAAGCAGCTGCGTTTTGATTTTTCCGGACTGGTTGATGGTGCGAATGTAAATACTAGCTCCGTAAGCGCGTTCACTAGCATCGCAAAATCCATGTAATTCGATGCTTTTTACGGAGCGTTGCGTTATATGTCTGTTGAATTTGACCTTTTCCAATAATTTGAGATTGTTGCGATAGTTTTGCCACTCGTTTTGTACATTCATGGGCAGCGATTCGTCCCAGTCAATCTTTAATTGCCACAGGCGTTGCATGATAATTTTTGCTGTGACGGTTACTGGACCGAGAAGACCCAAGGGGTCAAATATTTTTGCGATAGTCGACAGAATTGCTCGTTTCGTAGGTGAGTTTGGCGAATTTATGTTGACTGAGTAGTGAATAGTGTCGTTGCGCGGATCCCAGGCTACTCCCAAAGTTTTGACGGTCGCGTCCCCGAAGAATTTTGGGTGTATCTGGTCGTCTGTAAGACCGGATAACAATTGTGGATCATTCGAGACCCACTGACGGATGTTTAGTTCCCCTTTGTTTAACAAAGTGATGATTTGATCGCGTAATTTGATGGCGTCGCGGTATGTGGCGGCACCGGTCAAGAGATCATCCACATAGATGTCCCTTTTAATGACTTCGGATGCCGCTTTATAATTTTGCGATTCATCGTCTGCGAGTTGCTGCAGACATCGTGTGGCTAGATAAGGCGCGGAAGACAGACCAAATGTGACTGTGTTTAGTTGAAAGGTTGAAATTTCGTTTTGCGCGTTTCGCCAAAGAATTCTTTGGTACGGTCTGTCTTCTTCTCGGACGAGAAATTGCCGGTACATTTTCTCGATATCGCTGGTAAGCACAAACGGATGCATTCGGAAGCGTAATAACAGACCGAAGATATCGTCCTGTATTGTAGGACCGGTCAAAAGCGCGTCATTAAGTGACACTCCCGAACTTGATTTTGCCGATCCATCGAATACAACTCGAACCTTTGTGGTTGAGCTGGAGGGTTTGATGACGGCGTGATGCGGTAGGTAGAATCCCTCTGAATTTGCAGGTGATTCTGTTTGAGTTAGATGTCCTAACTCTAGGTATTCGTTTAATACCTTCGCGTATTCCGCCTGCAATTCCGGATTGGTAACGAATCGCCTTTCGAGGGAATGAAATCGTTTCAATGCGCGCGTATAAGTTTCGCCTAGAATTGCCTTTTTCTCGTTAAAAGGGAGAGCGACGACATATCTCCCTGTTGCGGTACGTGAAACAGTGCGTTTAAAATGGGATTCACAGGCTTCCTCCTCCGGTGTGAGGTGAGAATGCTGTGGCCCTTCCTCGACTTCCCAAAATTTCTTTAGATCGAACTCGGCGTTGTTAAACAAGGTTGTGCGCGAATTTTTTCGGGAAGTGGTTGGTGCACTCCCCCCGATGATCCAACCAAACTGTGATTTTTGTAAAACTAGGTCAGAATCATTCCGAGTAGATAAATTAATTTGACCGATGCTGAAGCACGAGAGTGTCGGTCCCGTACCGATCAGCATGTCGACTGGTGCCGGTTTGTGGAAGTGAAGATCTGCCAATTTTATATTGTGTGGTATTTGTACCCTTGTGCGATCGATTTGACAATCGGGCAATTGGCCCGCGATTCGTGGTATCACAAAGAATTCCAATGTGCGGTTGAAGTTATTTTGTCTCGAAGCTATCTTCGCCTTGACAAGCCGATTCGTTACCGTGTTTAACTCATTTAGCGCCTCGATCGTTACACTTTGTTCGCGCGTTGGTAATCTTAATTTTTTGACCAAACTTTCGGTGATAAAATTCGCGTTTGAACGGGTATCTAGCAAAGTTCTGCACTCGACAGGGTTTTTGTCTAGATCCATTGCGTTTACTATGGCTGTAGCCATTAAACCGTGAGTTGATCCGTCTGTAATTAGTGAGGTGATCTGATTATTTAATTGGTGTGTAACGTCGAAGCGCGTAGTAAGTCAGGATTCGTTGGTCTGTGTGGTTTCTGCGTTTGTTTCGGGATTTGACCGTTCGTGTTTACGCTCCCGATGCAGTCGCGTATTGTGCGGCGCGTTGCATTTTTTGCACCTGCCCCCGTAGCAGGTATCATGCGAATGACCCGGTTTCAGGCAATTTAGGCATAGCTTAGCCTTGCGTGCTAGTTCGATGCGTTTTTCAACCGATCCGTCTAAAAATGTTTTGCATTGGAAAGCCGCGTGATTTCCCGTCTTGCAGATATCACATGATGGTGATCGCTGCTCGGTTACGAAAACTTGCCGACGATTCGACATTGGCGACGACGGTGGAGACGGACGTTTATTGTGCCAGCGGTTATTGGCCTTGGCGCGATTATTATATTGCGGTTTAATGGGTGAGGAATATTGCGTCGGATTTATGTTCGATACTGATTCATAATCCTTACACTGATGCGATGACATGTGTAAAAATTTGAAAATGTCGTTAATTTTGGGCATTTGGGTATCGGCTAACGTGCGTTCCCACGTTTTCCTGGTATCCTTGCCCATGCGCGAAATGACGATGCTCGTAAGGAGATCGTTTGCAATATCCACCCAACTTCGACCTAAGGCTTGTAGCGATCTTATGTGTAATTGCATGTAATTCACTAGATCTCGGATCGCCTCGGATGACTCGTTTGGCATCGCTGGTGTATCGCGTAAAAGTGCCGCGTGTCGAAGAACCAAAGCGCGTTTGTTGTCATATATTTCATTAAGATGTTCCCAAGCGGCTGCGTAGTTATCGTCACTAATCGTGAAGGCGCCTATCGCGGTTTCGGCCCTTCCGGATAAAGAAAGCTTCAAGTAATTCAACTTCTGTATGTTGCTGAGACCTTCGTGCGCGTGAATCATGGTCTGGAACGCATCTTTAAAGGTGATCCAGTTTTCAATGCGACCATCGAATTTTGGTAAATTTATTTTGGGTAGGTTTACTGGAAGCGAATTCGGTTTACTGAACGAGGATTCTGTTGGAATTGTATTTTGCGCGATACTGAGTCTTTCGAGTAGTTCAAGCGCGGAGGCGATCACATCGTCGTAGTGATCCGTGATTTCTTCGCGTTGTAATTCCAAATTTTCATGCTCGTCGGAAAGCATCATGAGGTCGTGTTGTTGCTCGTTGAATTTATTGAATAAGCCTTTCAGACGCTCGATTCTTTCGCGAAGCTTAATTCGTTCTTTCGCGGAGTCTTTGTAAAATTCTAGATAGTTAGATAATGTCGTAATCTGGCCTTTGAAATATCTACTTCTATGTTTCAATGCGCGAATTTCGTCAACTTGCACTTGAGCCATTTCGTGAAATCGAGACAGGAAGGAAGACGGAAAAAAAGGGAGTTGATTGATGCGCGATGTGACAAGCCTACCTTGTTGATGGCTTCTTTCGGTCCCTTTGTTCTGGCTTCCTTTCCTGGAGAATCAGCAGGCAGGATACTCGGCTCCTCAGATCGGTCGTTGATCCTCGTGGTTGGTCGTCCTTTCCCAAAAGGTGGCTTCACTGCGTAGGTGACCCCAATTTGGTTGTACGACTGCGCTGTGGCTTCCACGAAGATGTTGAACACCGTCAAATGTGACAGATCTCGTTCAATTTAATTGTTTGTCTCACCGCACTCCACTAGATCACTGATCCGGCTCGAAGGACCATGGAAAGTTGGGCTGTTCGTTTTTTCAAAGAAATTATGCGCGCGTTTGTGTCGAATAGAGTTTATTTTAAACTTAACAAATGCCCCGTCACCGGCCGAACTAACTTTGGGTGACTAGTTACTTTGGATACAATGAATTGTAGCGGTGGTACGGTATGGCGCGATTACTGACTCGAATGGTCGTGGTCTGAGTCTGAAGTTGACTTTTTCGGATGCCGACTTTGCTGATTCTGCCGCTCTGCTCCGAGGCCCGCTTACTCGTCACCTCGGTGGTGACGCGATTTTTTGGCCATGGGCCCGTTTTCGGGGGAAGAAGCATCCCCATTCGTTGATTTGACTTGAGGGCGGAGGTTCTTCTGAAACAGCCCTCACCGGTGGAGGAGGAAGTCCCCACCTCAAGTCAATAAGGGAGAGTTCCCAAAATGCGCGATTTATGGGACCCCGGAGCAGCGCGACGAAGGCCTAAGTGGCCCATGTACGCCGTGCTAGCCAAGTGGCTAGCAGCTAATTTATTGCCCCTTGGCCGAGGTCCGGTGACGAAGACCAAGGGCTGGAAAAAATGTGCGTTTACTGTCTCTGGTTTTCGTCCGTTTGACGAAACCCAGAGACACGGTTATTGGGGTTGTAGCGCAACCCGAGCGTGCCTCGCGTCGTGCGGAAGAGGATTTACGACCCCTTGTCCGCCGCGTGTAGTGGGCCATAAGGCCCGCTGTGTCCGAATCCGGAACCCTCAAGTACCTCGCGGACGGTACACGGTATGAGGGTCGCACGGATTGACTTATGGCCACTTTTCCAATGCCATCAGCTCGAATCCTCAAGCGCCTCGCGTGCGGCAACTCAAGGATTAGCATTCTTCGTGATTAGTCGAAGGACGGACAAAAATCGGAAAAGGGCTTTGGTCACGCATGTGTATTTTTTGGGCGAAAGAGCATGCTCCGTGCAGCTGTAACATCCTCGCTTGCGTTACGGCCGGAAATGCGAGGATTCACGGTACTTTTGTCTGCGAGGGATCGAACAGTTTTCGTGGTCGATGTTACTGTCCGCCACGAGGACGGGGATTACCTTGAAAAGGGCAGACAAGAGAAAATTACGAAATATTCACCATTGCTGCCAACCCTGCAGGGTAGACTAGGTGCGCTGACCGGAGATGTACTCCCCATAGTCGTAGGTACAAGAGGTGCTATGCCGCCGAGAACAATCGTAGCGCTGCAGCAGTTGAATATAAGTAAGAGGAAAACCCTTCTAACAATGTCGCTGCTGGCCCTCCGGGCTTCGATTGAGATATACCACAAATTTATTGACTATGACGCACCTAGGCGGTCTCGCAGGATCCGCGAACCGCCATAGAAAGAACATAAATAGTGATTCAGGTGGCCGACACAGAAGCAATCATGCATAACTATAATTGCACATATATTTATCCTAAACGCTCTGCGGAATACTATCCTTATTTACTCACTATCTACCTATTTTACTATTATTATTACTATTACTGTTACTATTATTAATTGACTAATTGTATATATTTAACTATTTATTGACTTAATTGTACTAATTTATTCATCCGACTCAATTGCATTTATTTATTTGTCTGACTTAATTGTATATATTTATTTACCCGACTCAATTGTACATATATATTTATTTATCTATCGAATGGACGATGTATATTGACTCATTCGCTTTTAACAGAATTGTACATAGGTGAATTTAGTGACTCCATTGGTCGACCATGTTGCTATTTTATTTAGTGGCAATCTGACTCAACCATTTTTATACTTAAACTCGATTTTATACTTTATTTTATACTTTATTTTATATTTGAAACTCAAGTCGTAAATAGGATATATATTTCTTTAGATTATAAATATAATTTAATTTAACTGTCAGCGTTGATTGCTACCACCTGTGAACACGAATTACTCTATGGAAGAGCTGGACTTTTACATCCACTCTCCATATTTTAAACTGGGAACTCGAAATATTAGTACATACAAATTTGAAGCTATGTACATTAAGGTATAAGTGTAGCATTTAATTAATTAATTAGTTATTTGTTTAGAGGACGTGTGCAAAATACAGCCCAACGGTTAAGCTCAATAACATGAGTAGATGACGCTTTGCGACTCGCCCGTCCTCGGTTGTTAATGGTTGCCACCTTGCCATAAAGAGGTGTAAGTGTGCCATCGGCATTAAATAGCCAAATGCCTCGTCATCTAATTAGTGACGCGCATGAATGGATTAACGAGATTCCCTCTGTCCCTATCTACTGGGTCTTATAAGCGTCAGGGACTTATATCATGGTAAAACCCTGTCGCACCAACCCCTCCTCCACGTGGTAGGACCTGGACGCCATCCGGGTGACTAACGGGGCTCTGGTAAAGAGAGCTCATGCGTGAGTCTTCGCCCCGCGACAACCGCGGCTCTCGTAAAGAGAGTTCCTGCGGAGTTGTCGCACCGCGAAGACCGCAGCTCTCAGGGAGCTCTGCGTGAGTTGTCGCTCTGCGACAACCGCGGCTCTCTCATAAAGAGAGTTCTTGCGGAGTCATCGCTTTGCGATGACCGCGGCTCTCAGGGAGCCCATGCGTGTGTTATCGTTCGCGATAACCGCGGCTCTCACCCGGAAGACTCCCCTCTGCCGCGACGACCCACCGGATACATCCGGTGGTATGTTTCAGAACGGGAGAAACGGGGGGCTTACCTTAGCCGGTCGGCCCAACGGGGAGGCGAACCCCTTGAACAAACCCTTAACCTCTAAGCTGAGAACGCGGCGAGAGAGGTCCCGTGTTTTACACGGGCGGTCGGTGGGTCCATCGGCCATTAGCGCAAACCTCAGGACACCTGGCGAAATCTTGAGCGGAAAAAGCCTTCTCCCCGGAAAGGGCGTAACCCGGGGAGCGACCGTTCTTCGTCCCTACTCGTGGGAACAATCATGAAAAAACTACAAATAACTAAAAACAAAACGAAGAAGGAAGAAGGAAAGAAGGGAAGAAAAGGAGGAGGGAAGGAGATGGCAGAAAAGGAAAAGACCCAGTCACACAGGGATGATGCTAGTGCCTGGGAGGACATTACAGAATCAGGTGATTCTCACTCGGAACTAAGTTTCGATGAGATCGACCTGAAAACACTTCTGATGAAAATGAAGGGAAGGAAGAGGATTAAGGACCTGGCAACCTCGAGCGACTCGTGTGACGAGTTGCACAAGAAAAAGCAAGCAAAAGAAATCAAAGTAGAGGAAGAATTGGACAGTGACGATGAGATAGCACCTGTCCCGGCTCTGCCTCAGTTCGAGTTCGAAGGGGAAGAGATCGTAACCCCGTACGAAAAAATGAGAAGGTTCCTCAGATCCTTGGGATTAACCAAGGGTCAGTTGAGGAGCGGAGAAGAGATCCTCGACAGCATACTCGAGGCAGTGCAAAATGATGAAATGGAAGGAGTGAGATACCGTATAGAACTGGACAAGCAGAATAGAGAGCTCCAGGAAAAACTTAAGGCCCAAGAGGTACAGCTGACTTTGCAAAGCAAAGTCAACGAGATGTCAGCCAAGCTAGACACTCTCATGTCCGAGAGAAGTCGCGGCCAGGAGGTTCTATCCTCCAAACCGCTACTCTACTCGGACATAATCAAAACGAACAAAACGACAAGGCAAGTGGCAAAAAAGACCACCGTAAAGGAATCCAAGCCAGTGGCAGCCATCTACCCTGCAAAAGGTAGCAAGATTAAGAGCAGTGAAGAGACGAAGAAACTCCTGTCGGATTGCATGAATCCGACAGAGCAGAAGATAAGGATCCGGAATCTGAGGAAACTCGGAAACTCCGGAATCCTTATTGAGACAGACACGCCTGGGGACCTTGAGCTAGTCCTCAGAAACAAGGAACTACTTAATAAAGTAGACATTGGCCCTCTCCGCAAGAGGAAGCCAAAAATAATAATATTTGGAGTCCCCTCTGAGACATCAGAGGCGGATATCCAAAAAGCAATGAGAAACCAAAACCTCGAACTTAACCCAGAGGCAGAACTAGAAGAGGAGTTCAAACTCCTCTTCAAAACAGGGAGGAAAGACAGAGAAGCCACCAACTGGGTGGCCGAGGTCTCCCCAAGAACCCGGAAAATCCTGCTGAACAGGAACGGGGTGTTTATAGGGTTCCACGCCTACGGGCTCAAGGACTACATAACTGCAACACGTTGCTTCAAATGCCAGTCATTTGGGCACGTGGCTAAGCACTACGCCGCTGGTACTTTGAAAAATGCGTACGAACTTCAAAGCACTACGCCGCTGGTACTTTGAAGTATACTGTTCCTTTTATTTTTTTTTTCATTTTTTTTCAAAGCTCTACGCCGCTGGTACTTTGAAATATACTGAGTCTATTATTAATTTTTTTTTATTTTTTTTCAAAACACTACGCCGCTGGTACCCGTGAACCTGGTAGAACAGAATGTAGTACGGCCGGGTGTCACTCGGATCGCTAATAACTCGGTAAACACGCTTCCTAGTCGTTTGTCATCGCGATACATGCTATCGTAGAGAAAAAAAAGATAGGGACATTTAATGTAAATCCGGCCACCTCGAGGGTGACGTCGGATATGCGACCTCGCCGTAAAGGCATACGCAACAGTAAAGTTTATCTACTTCTTTCACTCCTCCACTGCCAAGAAGAAGGGGCGATGGAAAAATTAAGCTGTGCCACCGAGACGTATGCGGTGGACGACCCTTGAAATATGCAGCTGAAAGTGTAATTTTCTTATTAGTTGGGGGACCTATTGGGGTCCGACACGACAGTTACCAGCGAAGTGTTGTTGGGCTGTCGTGCCATGCCCGAGCGCTACGATACAGCTCGGGTGGACACTCCGAGAAGACTTAATCTTATTCTAAGGCACTCGCATGCCTTTCTGTCTGCTTTTTTAGCCTATATATCCCTTTAGCCAAAGGGCTTCGCGACAGTAGTCGGCGAGTACGGAGAATGCCTCTGGAGACGACACGAAGCGACGTGCCACCTCCGGCCATCTCCACTCGCCGGCAGGAATAATGTCCCGCAGAGCCTCTCTCTGCGGGTCGAACAGTGAGCACTCGAGAAGGAAATGGCTCACTGTGTCCTCCTCGTCTCCGCAGACGCAGTCGCTGCTGTCGGCGACTCTGTACGCGAAAAGACGTGCCCTAAAGTCGCCGTGACCAGTAAGCACCTGCGTCACGTGGTGATTCGGTCTCATCCACCTTGCAGCCATTCGCTCTTCGATGCTGCTAATGAAGGCGTATGTTTTGCGGCCCAGGCGGGAAGACTTCCACCTGGCTTGCCACACATTGATTGCCTCGCTATCTAGCTGTGTTCTCGCGTCGTCGTCTCCCGCGCGAGCGACTATGTTCCCGAACCTGGCGTCCTCTCCTCTTCGCACGTCGAAGAGGGCCCTACGCTGTCTCAGCAGGATGTCGATAGGGACTGCACCAGCTACTACACACACGCTATCCCACGATGCCCATCTATAGGCACCGGTCACTGCAACGAGTGCTCTGCGCTGTGTGTACCTGAGTCTCCTCAGGTCCTGCTCCGTACACCGGTCAGCCCATCCAGCGGCGGCGTAAGTCACCACCGGCAGGAAGACACCACGGTAGATCGCGAAGAGGGTGCCGAATCTCAATCCCCATCGCTTTCCCGCGAGTCTCCCGAACTTCTTGAAAAGCGACCCGACCTTGTCGCGTAAGTATTTGCAATGGGTTCGGACACCCATCTTCCTGTCGAAGTGGACGCCTAGGTACCGCACGACGGACTTGAATTTAATTCCCTGTTCGTTTTCTCCTATCCGGATGGTCGGTGGCCTACTTGCCAAGTTCGCCTTATGAGGTCGAATTTCTTTTCGCTTCCTGTCTGGGCTCGTGCCTCCTCGCCTTCCTACTCTTTGCAGCCCGACGTAGCTGCTCTTAAGCACTATGGCTTCTGTTTTGCGAGCCGAAAGTTCGAGTTTCGCCGCCCTACACCAGCCTAGGATCTGGTCAACGATACGCTGACCTTCGATCTCTAGGTCTCTCCTACTGTCGCCGGTTACGAGTACGACTAAGTCGTCTGCGTACGCGATAAACTAATTCTCAACTGAGGTTTCGAGCAACCTCAGGAGACCGTCGAACATGAGGTTCCAGCACGCTGGTCCGAGGACAGAGCCCTGCGGGCATCCTCTAGTGGCGCGCTTGGAGATCCTCTCTGTTCCTATCGTGAGGCTTACTCTGCGGTCGTCGAAGTAACTTGCTATTACTTCGAAAACGTTCCGCGGGCAGCCTCGCTCTTTAAGACTATCTAATACTAGGGGCCACCAGACGTTGTCAAAGGCGCCAGAGATATCGAAGAGCAGCGCTACTGCGTAGCGATGCTCTGTTGCCTCTACCATGCAACGCAGCTCCACGATTGCGAGCTCCGTCGACTTCCCCTTCATAAACCCGTATTGCCTGTCTGAAATCCGCCCTGGCGCCATTGCGGTCTGGTCTAGTCTCCTTTTTAGGAGTTTTTCGAGTAGTTTTCCTACGACTGAGAGGACGCAGATGGGTCGGTATGACTTCGGGTCCTTCTCGTCTTTTCCTTCTCTCTTCAGCAGGACTCTAAGCGAGCCCTCCTTCCAAGCTGAAGGGAAGACGCCCCACTGAAGGCACCCGTTGAAGAGCCGTACCAGCTAATCGGGAATTGTAGTCACTGTGGCTTTGAGGGCACAGACTTCAATTAGGTCCGGCCCTGGTGCTTTCTTATTCTGGAAAGTGGCTGCTGCTTTCCTAACTTCCTCCTCGATGAATGGGGAGGAGAGTGCTGTGTTAGGTGTCAGTCTTGCACTATTTCTAATCTCACGCTGCTCGGGCGTGTCTTCGTCTTCCCGATCTTCGGGGACGTGTGCTTCCAGCAGTAGGCTGGCAGTCTCTGCTGCGCTTGTTGTGCACTTATTGCCTTGCCGGAGTGTGCTAAGCACGCTCTCAACTCGGAGTTTCTTCGCCTGGAGCTTATAGACGATGCCCCAGGGCTCCGAGTTCCCGTGCGACGTTACGAACTTTTGCCAGCTCTCGATCTTTGCCTTTTTCACCTCCTTGCTGTACTTACGCAAAGAGGAGCGGTAAGCCAGCATTTTGTGGAGCCGAGCTGGCTCGTATCTTTCCCGCTGGAAGGCACGTCTCTGCCGGTATACGGCCTTCTTGAGCTTTGTGAGCTCTCTTGTCCACCACGGGTTGGACCTTCTAAACTTTCGCTTGCGAGGCATCGACGCGGTGCAGGCATCAATGATGGTGCCTGTGAGCGTCTCTGCCATTCTCTCTACGTCTTCAGCGGACTCCAGTCTAAGATTGTCCAGCCTCGATCGAGAGAGATCGGCCAGGCTTTCGGCGAACCGTTCCCAATCGGCCCGACGAACATCGAATCGGTTGTTCGCGGCACTCCGTTCCGCCGCTAAGGCTTTTGGCAGTCTCAGCCTGATGTCCACAGCATTGTGGTCACTAGTTGTCCAGTCGCACCTGACATTCCATCCCCGGATGAATCGGGACATGGAAGGCGACGCCAGAGTAACGTCGATGAATGACGAACCTCGTGGCGTCCAGAAAGTTGGTGGTTGGGCAACGTCGTTCACCACTTCCATGCCAAACGCTGCGACGAGGGATTCGAGTTGGGCTCCTCTATCGTCGGTACTCTGCGGGCCCCAGAGTGACGACCGCGCGTTGGCGTCTAACGATACTAACAGTCTCTGCCCTCTCAGGGAGCGGAACACCATCTCGAGGTGCCTGAGATGTTTCTCAATCTCTTCGCAGTGTTGAAAGTAACACGATGCTACATAGAATGAGGAACCGGGAGCCAGTATTTCCGCACATGCACAGTGGGAGTTACTAAGCTGTGAGACGAAGACTATGTCGAGGTGTGGATTGCATACGGCTACTGCAGCCCACGGCGTTTCCGTGTGTACTGCCGCTATCCTCACCCCGGTTCCTAAGCCACAGACGGTGCTGCTCGTCTCTTGCTTCTTTACGTATGCTTCCTGCAATAGCAGGACGTCAAGTCGCTTTTCGACAATGAGCTGACGCACCTCGCCAGTTACCGCAGCTGAACGACGCATATTCAGCTGCATTACTCTAAGCCCCGTGGTCGCTGTCGTGGGCGCGGGCTCCGAGAGCCTTTCTCCTTGTTGCGGTGTTCCTATGTGGGTAGGGACACTTCCGGGTGACAGAGGGAATCTCGTCAATCCAACGCTGCGGTACGCATAGACCTTCAGGGATACACTACCTAACAATACGGAGCATCATTTACAACCGCCGTTTACCTTAGAAAAATTAACCTTAGACTTAGAAAAATTTCCAGAGTTTTGTCGACGGAGTAGTACATCCGTCCATTATTTGCTAATAACTCGGTAAATAATAATTGTAGCGAGTTTGGTGTTATGATATATATTGTTAGAAACCGTCTATATTACAGTGATATCACGTCGAAAATCGTCTAGGACCGATACGGAAAAAGTTTCCTTGTCACGTGCTAAGCCTTCCCTGTAGGAGAGCTTGTAACGAGGCCTGAGTAAGGGCGGATTTGTTCGTAATTTCGTCTGAGGAGGAACCAAAACGGAGCAACGAAGGTGAGGTTGATACTGAGGCTTCTTGACAACAACTGGTATTAACAATGTTTATTTGCGTGTAAATAACAATAGCTGACTCTTAAAAACTAACTTAAGATTAAAATCCTTAAACTATTATATACATTTAATTAACTATTTTAGAAGGGGGAACGGGGAACAACTTTCGCGCATAGAATTTAACGCGGGGATCCAATTTGACGGCTTTGCTAAAGTCTGGAACGCTCGCTACTGGGAGAAAAATGGAGTGGCTCGATGGGTGGCGTTGATTGTTCTTCTTCTTCGGTGATGACGTCTTCTTCTGCTCCTTCTCCGGGAGTGGTTTGGAAGAATCAGCTTTTTAAGCTGATTTAACTGGTATCGGCGTCCTCCGCGCCTCGTCTTCTTCTTCTTTATTTCGCGAGAGATTATACGCCGGTCATTACAATATTATATTAACGTACTTTAGAATGGGGGCAGCGTCTCAGTCTGCGGATAGAGGATAGGATAGGATAGAGGATTGGATAGTATAGAGGATAGGATAGGATAGAGGATAGGATAGGATTGAGGATAGGATAGAGGATATGATGGGATAGCGGATAGGATAGAGGATAGGATAGAGGATTGGATAGGATAGAGGATATTATGGAGTATAGGATAGGAATGAGGATAGGATAGGGTTGAGGATAGGATAGTATAGAGGATAGGATAGGATAGAGGATAGGTTAGGATAGAGGATAGGATAGGATAGAGGATAGGATAGGATAGAGGATAGGATAGGATAGAGGATGGGTTAGGATAGAGGATAGGATAGGATAGAGGATAGGATAGGATAGAGTATAGAATAGGAAAGAGCATAGGATAGGATAGGATTGAGGATAGGATAGGATAGAGGATAGGATAGGATAGAGGATAGGATAGGGAGAGGCCTTCAGTTGCGCACAATACGATTGCGCACGTACACATTGTGCACATATCTTTTGGACACAGTATGATTGGACACAAGAAGAATTGGTCACGTTTCAATTGCGCACACGAAAAATCGGACACATCTCAATTGCGCACAAATAGAATTGGAAACATATTTATTGCGCACAGATAAAACTGGACACAAGCGAATCGCGAACAAATAGAAATGCGCACACTAATTTTAGACAGTGATGGAAATGCGGCCAAGTCGTGATTAATTTCGGGTTATGTGCGCTTGATGTTAAGTGTCAAATCCATGTTTAGGATTTCCTGTGATGAATCTGTAAAATTAACCGAAACTAATTAATATTTGAAGTGTTAAAATGAATGGTTTTTAGAGTCTGTAGTAAATGTTAGGATATAATGATTTTACTCGAAATATGATATCGATGAAGTCTATATTAAAATATAAAGTTTATGAAAGAAGAGTACAATAATTAAATGTGAATATAATATATCCCACGGAATGCATGAATTATTCAATTTTTGAAATTAATCTGATTGTGAATTAAAATAGTGACAACGAAGAGCGAAGAACTGCAAAATTATACAAATGTGTAGAATTGCTTTCAAGGCTCCTGAATAATTCTGTGTAAAAAAGATAATTTAGATAAGTATATTCTGCCTATAAAACATAATCATTTTTGTAAGGAATGAATACGATACTTTGTGATTTTTCAAATTTATCTTTTACATGTGGTGTACGAAGCAGAACTATTAGCGGAATTATTTTCATTTCAACTTGGACAGATCATGATTATTGCGGAAAAATGTTTTAACAGTGAGTAACATGTAACTTGTGATCTTGAAAAGTATTATATTCTCAAATAAAAAGCATTAATAACTTAATTATATGTTACGTACATGATCGTGCTTTTTACAATTTGTTTTAAAACTGTTAATCACCATGTAATGTCACGGCAGCTTTTAGAATGATAAATGTAAATGGAGATTGAATTTCCCCAATCAGATGTACGTGTTTTTTTATAGACAGATAATCACTTTTCTTATTCATTTTAACTATATAATATACAGTGAAAAGTGAACCTTGCGTTTGAGCTTTAATTCATGTATTTTAAATTGCCATGACTGCTACAGAATTTGTCCGCTTCAATGTATAAAGTAAGTAAAGAAAAGATTAAGTAAGCAGTGCTGCGTAGAATTCAAATATACTTGAAATATTATAATATGTAAATAGTTTAAGATTCTATAACAATAAAAAGTGGGAACTTAGTAAACTCGACTCTAAACAGTTCTGTATTTATTTCATTTTATGTTTTGTAAAGGCTTTTTTATTGATAAGTACTTGTTTAGAAAGTATACAATAATTTTCTAGTCACAGAGGCTACATTTTTAACCATTTATTAGATAAACTCAAAGTGTTTTATGAAATACACTAATTTTACTGTGCACTAGTTTCTATTATGTGACATACGTAGTATGTCACAATAAAAAAATGGTTCAGGTAAATGTTATTCAGTTTGATGAGAGTTATCACAATAATGTAAATTGATACCGCTTTCCATTTAAAAAACTTTAAGAGTCAAAATAATTTGTTGTGTATTAAGAGATTAGCCTCTGTGGACTAATTAATTTAATAGAAAGATGCAACGAATACCACCATTAGATTCTCAGTAAACAACTTGTAACTCTTTATGTGGCAAACTCTGCATATTTAATTAATATTGGGTTATTCGGAAAGTAATTTCGTTTTTTGGGTAAATATTTGAGAAAACCCTATTTCGCAAACAAATAGTTATTGAGATACAAGCTGAAAAAGTTTTTGCAGAATTTGACTTTGTGGTGTTATACGTATAGACAAAAATAATCAAGATAAAATGTTCCACATTCTTTTTCAGCGTATATCTCAATAACTACTTGTTTGCGACATATAATTCCTTTCAAACTTTTTCTCTTCTCGATGAGTAGGATATGTTGATGTAAACAAACTTTTAACAACAATGTTCTTTGTTATAACTAATTTTACGGCAAGTTTCTATATCATCGATAATATCATAAAGAAAAGAATAAACGAAACCAAACCAAAACCGAGTATCATTCATTCATGTTCATGTTCTTTCATTTTTATGTTCTTCACAAGCATTTGTTTAGTCAGCGACCATCATTTGTTATTTTACATGGACGCAATTTTACGCACGCAACGCGTAGCTAACAAATATCACAATATACTGTTTGAATCAATTATTCAAGGTAATTATCGTATTTCTATATTCAATTCTATAAAATGTGTAATCTTAACTTTACCATGTCGTTAATGTTTTACCACTTTTTTTTACATTTGTTTAATTGTGGCTGTTCAAAATTCATTGTATAGACGATAATATTTTGTTTTCTGAAACTACGTATATTGTTAATAGATGGAAAAAATCGCAGGGAAAGCGAAAGGGACTTTTATTTATGTACACAACGATTATTCTTACAATAAAGATAATCGCAGTGAAAACATTTATCGGTGCAACACTCGACGAACTACACGATGTTGTGGGGCTGCAATGACTCTTAGCGATGGTTGTGTTACTTTATTAAAACCCCACAACCATTCTAAATTGTTTCATACAATCCAGCGGGAGAAAATGAAGAGTGATATGCTTCAACTATGTCGGGAGACATTAATCCCATTAAAAAAGATATTCGATGACATCTGTAGAGAGTAATTATTGTCCCATATTTTTGAAAGAAACTTTGAACAATATGAAATAGATTAAAAATATATTAACAAACTAAAAAAATTTTTTTGTCTAGGTATTCTATTGCTGCAAGCACATTATCGTATAACAGTATAAAAGCTGTACTTTTCCGAGAAAGACAAAAAAGCTACCCACAAGTTGCACCTAATTTAATCGCGATAAGTGACTGCATTGAGATTCATTCTTTCATGGATAACATTACTAAAATAGTAATAAAGGATGAAGAGAGTAAAGCAGCAATTTTATTCACTACTGGCACACTTTTGAAGGTTCTTGATACCTCCCACTGTATCTATGCTGATGGTACTTTTTCCGTAAGTAGTATGCAAGTTACAAAGTAAAGTAAAATATATAGGGTGTAACAGAACATATGAGAATGAACTCAGGAACTGTGATTATACTATACCTAAAAACAGTGAAAAATATTCATATAAATGAATGTTCTTTCTGTCTTTAGTTGTGAGATAAAACGAATTTTCTGTTTTAATTTTGTGATGCAAAAAATGTCTCTTTGAGAATGATCCACATAAGGATCGAAACATCGAGAAACATGTTTAATTAATTACACATTTGCTGTTTTTCTATAAATGATCGAACCTTGTGCCGAAATCATAAAATTTATTATATACTTATGAGATATATCGGTTTACTGCAGTGTACGGACAGAGTTTGCTCTTTTTACAAAATTCGTTACATCTCTTAAACAAAGATAGATCAAGCATATGTTTATATGAATTTTTTCATTGTTTAAGATGTACAATCAGCTTCTGAAGTGGATTGCACATATTCTGTTACACCTTGTACAATTTATGTGTGTATAGACACATAAGACAATACACACAACATTATATCAGCGTGTAAAGTGTGTATACATATTATTATTAATATATAAGGTATTTCTATGATTTTGTCCACTTTAATATCGTTGTTGTTTTTGCAAATTCAAAAAGTTTATTAGACTGAAGTAGCTTGGAAAAAGATTTGCAAAATTTGCAAAATTTGCAAAAGTTTGAAAATTCATGATAATTTAAAGGAGGCTATCAAGAAATACTTCATATGACTTCTATCACTCTCAAGACGAAGAAAATATTTCTATAGAGGTTTACTTTATTAATTATGTTCTAAGTCAAGAATTTTTCGAGCGACTGCTGACTATAGATGTAGTGTCCTCACTTCCAGCACGGTATTTCATTACCGTGAACTGTTGCCACTTGGACAGGCAAGGACCGTTTCTTGTAAAATAACAAAGACATTGGTAAGACAAGAAAATATTAAATTTATTAGTTTCGTTCAAATTATTATGAATTGTTTGGTCATTTCAAGATCAACATACGTGTTTAAAATCCATTTTTATTAGCTACAATAGTAAAAATGTGTCGCTGTTATAAAAAAATTGTCGATGAACTTTGAAACATGAAAAAAATTTTCTTGACAGAAAAACATGAAAATGAAAACAACTATTTTTTTCTACATTTTTTAATCTGTAAAAGTAATGAAGACATTAAAATGGATAAGATAAACGAAATACCTGGTATTCATTGTAATATGTAGTACAGACATAATACTGAATGTATACATTATGTATGAACGGATTATATAATAAGTGGACTGTTTTTAATTTCTCAGAAGGAACATAAAATGTTAAAAAAAATGTTCTTCCGAAAGGTGTTTGATATGAAGGGGGACATAATGTGATACATGTGATGTGTGTGTGTATTCTTTTACGTACATATATTATATCTCTTATATATATTATATTTTATTTCTATTCAATTTTATACAATTTGTATTTTATTTCCATTCAAGATTTTACCTTCTAAACCACCAATTGCACAACTTTATATTATTCACATTGTATACATGGATACTGTAAGTATAATATGCATTATTAAAGTATGTTATTTTAGTTTTTATACTATAATTGTATAATGTGTATAGGCAATATTAGGAAAATTGTATTTTGACTATAAAGGGTAACGAAAGAATTTATTCCTGAATCACGAGTAACGATATTATTTGAAGAAAAATTATTTATTAGTAACGAATAAATCTGTATCGTAATAAATAAATTCTATCTTTTGTCATTCGAAATTTTTACGTTTGTTTTAAATATCCCATTGTAACATTATTTATTTTGTTATTTTACTACAAGCATAAAAGTGAATACAATTTTTATTCGTTCCCTTTAATACATGTTAACTGCCCTATGATCAGGGTAAAAATGCACATCGTATTGATAGTAATACCAAATTTTAGAGCTTGTATTATACTTATTAAAGTTTTGCTTTCGAAGGGAGTGGGTACAATATTTATATTGTGCGAAACATTAACAAAAGCTATGTATATAGCAATATGGAGGAAGATAAAAGAATTAGCTCCAATGCTTCATAAGAATTTGAAGTTTACGATGACTGACTATGAAACTGCAGCAATGATTGCATTGGAGCAGCAGTTTCCATCGAGCAGTGTAAAAGGCTGCTGGTTCCACTATAATCAGGTTTATATAATTTTATAGGGAATAAAGTTTCTGTCCATAAAAAGATATAATTTTAAACTAATTGTACGTTTTATAGGCTTTATTACGAAAATGGCGCCATTTAGGTCTCACAGATGCACCAACTAAAGTATTGTCAATGGCAATGACTTTAGCTTTAGCTCCTGCAGACCTCTTTGAAAAAGGTTTCACTGAAATTGAAAGAGAAGCAGCTTTTTTTACCGCTGAGCATGCTGCAATTAAAATTTTTATCGAATACATACGATCCACGTGGTTGCCAAAAGCAGAAAAAGTTTCAGTATATGATTGTCCTATGAGAACAAACAATACCACCGAGTCTTACAATAATGTTGTTTCATTGAAGCTAGGAAGAGGAAAAAAAAACATATGGATATTTTTGGGTAATTCTTTCATTAATTTTATTTCGTTTATGCATTTTTATTTGTGTATAAAACAAAATTTTATAAAACGATTTCTCATCCAAGCTAAATTAACTGTAAACTTTACAGAAACTCTAAAGCAACTAATAATAGATGAAGAAATTAAAATAAGAAGACTCAATGAAGGACAATGTGTACGTCGTAAAAGCAACAAGAAAAGTGTAATAAGAGATAATAAGATTGGAACACTACAAAAACATCTTGCTAGTGGAAGGTTTGATTTTGTCCTAAATGTTATGCTTAGGTTCCTTAAACTATGTCTAATTGTTTTCTTTATAATGCTTTATAAAATACATAGATTAAAAAATACAATTACACATAAAAGATATTTACTTATTGTTTTTTAGATTAACTTTGAAAGAGTTTTTATTATCGTTTCATAAGGGTCATAAGATATTAATGTATGGAGATTATGAAGGTAAAGTATGAAAATTGGTGTAGAAAAAAATAGGGATTGTTCTAATCGCGCATTGTTTTCATCGCACATTAGTTTTTCCCAAAACCGCAATGACCTCAGTCAAAATAAGCTTCCATCCACCTTTACTTTGAACTGTTAACACATTGGGTTCCATGGAAATCACCGACACAGATTTTTCCGACACGGTTTTCACCGACAACATTTCACCGACTCCAGATTTGGCCGACAACGTCTTTAACCGACAACGATTTTGACCGACATCGAATTTGACCGACAACAACTTGAGACGACCACAGTACACGACCCTAACCCTAACCCTAACCCTTTTTTTTAGTGGGTAGTCTCCGAGGGTTCCGCCCTCGGGGAGAATCCCACATAACCCCGGCTTCCCCCAGGGAGTCGGGGTATGTATAAAACATTTCCTCACGATAAAAAAAAAAGGGTTAGGGTTAGGGTTAGGGTCGTGTACTGTGGTCGTCTCAAGTTGTTGTCGGTCAAATACGTTGTCGGCCAAATTCGATGTCGGTCAAAATCATTGTCGGTTAAAGACGTTGTCGGCCAAAGCTATTGTCGGTCAAATCTGGAGTCGGTGAAATGTTGTCGGTGAAAACCATGTCGGAAAAATCTGTGTCGATGATTTCCATGGGACCCTAACACATTCACGACTGGCGGTTATCGAGTGAGACTTTTAGCTGTGTACCGCCTATAGCTGAATACCGTAAGGTCGGCTGAACGTAGGTCTACGACTACGCTATCGGTATTTAGCTACAGAATTTGAAATGTCGTAGGACTACGTTACCTGTCTCGAATGTGTTAATAATTTAAGCACGCGGGACTGGTTAAAACGATGTGTAATGAGGATTCTCATAAAAAAATCATTTAATCTCTTTAAGAGATGTTTAAATCTCTGATGTTGATGTTTTAATCTCTTTTATTGATTTACTGAGGTTGCAAAATTTCAACATTTTACTTATACCTAGACATCATCTAATTAATAATGCATTAATATTAAATTAATAATCACTTTAATAAAATATATAAAATATTTTCCTTATTTATAGCGGATCATGTTTGCACTACTCCAGAACCGATTTCTGTTATAGAAAATGAAATTACTGATCAAAATCAAAGTAAGTTAATACTTAAGGCGGTAGACTCGTTTCCAGAATTGCAAGGGTGCAGGATGCGCGTTCTCATTTCTCGATAATACAAAGATGGGATTTTTCAGCAGTGAAAAGTGCTAGATAAAAGATTAATCAAGGCCGCGATCGCCCTCGATAGTCCTATTTTTACGTTTATGAGGCGTAATTTGCATTATTCGGCAAGCATGTACCTATGAAAATAGCTATATGCGCAGTTGTATGCTTCTGAATAATGCAAATTGTCTACTGAAAACAAATTTTTTGTATTGCAATCCTGGAAAAACGACTTTACTTGATTAGAGACATATTTAAGACGTCTCAGTGCTGTCTGGGTACAGTAGAGAGACAACATTTAACCAAACTATAATAACAACCGGTAAATCTACAATCTTAATAATTATTTAAATAATTCCAGGCGCATATAAAAAATGTACGAAGAAAAGAATCAACGAAGAATTGGAGGACAAAAGTAAAATTTATATGGACTACATTTAGTATTGCTAGAGAAGAACTCATTTCTTACTAAATTGTTTTTTACAGATAATCTGAACGTACGTGGACATACACAATTGCTGGGCAAAAAATTGATTGGCCTTTTTGGGTGTACGGTACGGCTATCACTAGACAGCGGATGCGATAATTATTTACTAAGAGATCTTCAATATTTACAACGAGATTCTAATTGACTTTCACAGATGGGTCATACCACGCGAAAACGGACACATTTTGGAGTTTATAGATATTTGTACAGAAATTATATCTATAATACGGTTCCATTAACTGTTGTATATGTATCTCGTTACATTGTATCTCGCGGTGTCTTTAGGTATCGAATCAAAGACAGAGCCGCGCTTCTTTTTGGTCCGCCGACGTGTCCCATTCAGATGTTTTATTTTTCTCCAACGTATCCACGAGCTGCCGAAGTCGTTCAGTAAAAGCCTAGCCTTAGTAGAGGAAACATCGATCAAATATCGTTCATGATCATATCTGTGTTTTTTTTTTATTCTTTCTAAATAAGTAAATACCTTGCTTCCCAAAACCAACAGGTTATGGGCCCAGGCACATAGTTAAAGTAATTTTAAAGTTACTTTAAACTAATTTGAACTAATTTTAAAGTTATTTTAAGTTTTAAAGTGAACGGGAAAGAGACTTGTGATACTGTGAAAACAAGTGCAAAAGTATTGCATATAGAAACAAAAAGGGATAATGAGAGGATAAAGAGAGATAAAAAATTTAAGACAAGTTTTAAAAGAAATGAAAATAATCATCAACGTCGTTTTTTTAAAAATAAAGGATTTAACAAAAACTATTATAAAAAATGTGATTATTGTGGCAGAAGAAACCACGAAAAGAAAGACTGCTACTATTACAAAAGGAATTCTACGGCTGAAGAGCGGCCGCGAACAATTCAAACCGTTCAAGTGCAAGGAGAGCGTGAAAGCTTCGCGTTTATGACAGGAGTTCAAATAAAAAATAATAAAAGATCAAATGATTCTGCTGAAATAGATTTTATATTGGACTCAGGTGCTACAGATCACTTGGTTAATGAAATGGATTTTTTCGTGACTTTATCAACATTGAAGAAGCCCATTCATGTGTCAATTGCAAAGAAAGGAGAAGTTATCACGGCAACGAAGATTGGTTCGATTAAAATAACGACAAATCTAGGAGTTACCGGAGTTCTGGAGAATGTATTATACGTACCCGATGTCCCAAACAACCTACTTTCCGTTCGCCGAATCCAGGAAGCCGGAATGAGAGTCATTTTTAGCGAAACTGGCAAAGTTACAGTAACGAAAGGTGGTAAGACCATACTCACTGGTAAGTCAGCACAAAATTTAATATGTGTAACATTTACTATTGATAAAACTATGTGTGATAAAACATATGCAAATAATATCGTAGTACCAAACACATACAAATTGTGGCATGAACGTTTGGGTCATATTGAGAGTTCTAAATTCGTTAAAATGAAACAGAATGATTTAATCGTTGGTAAGAAATTAATAGACAGAATTAATCCTACACAGGATTTATGTGAAGCTTGTGTGTACGGAAAACAAGCGCGTCTGCCTTTCTCAAAAGGAAGGGACAGGAGTCACATAACTAGACCTCTGTTTACTGTCCACTCTGATGTATGTGGACCAATTAAACCAAAAACAATCGACGAAAAAAGTTATTTTGTTACATTCATTGACGAATTTACACATTACACGGTCGTTTATCTCATCGCGTTTAAATCTGAAGTGTTCAAAGTTTTTCAAGACTTTGTAGCCAAATCTGAATCACACTTCAGTTTACAAATCGCAAATTTGAATTGCGATAATGGGACAGAATACTTATCAAATGAATTCAAAGCTTTTTGTGTGCAAAAGGGTATTCAATATCAATTGACAGTTCCGTATACGCCTCAGCAAAATCCCATAGCAGAACGAATGAACAGAACTCTATTAGAAAAAGCTCGCGCCATGATTCATGGTGCTGTTTTATACAAAGAGCTATGGGGAGAGGCAATATTAACAGCAGCCCACTTAATTAATATTTCTCCAAGTAAAGCCATCGCGGAGAATAAAACTCCTTTTGAACTATGGCATAATAGGAAACCAAAATTAAATCGTTTAAGAATTTTTGGTAGCACCGTCTACGTGCACGACAAAAATAGAGAAAGTAAATTTGATAAGAAATCGTTTAAAGGGATATTTATAGGCTATGAGAAAAACGGGTATAAAATATTAAACGCGAATACAGGAAAATTCATGATAGCCCATGATGTCATTTTTGATGAGATTAATTTTAAAAATTCAAGACCTTTTGTACACACAAATAACTTTGAAGAAGAAAGTATCGTAGCAATAAAATCACAAGAAGCTGATGAAGAAAAAGAAATCAGCAAAAGTCAAAGGAGCGAAACAATAGTGTCTGATAAAAGGAATATCGAAAACACTAATGCTCAAATTGACTCTAATGAAAGTGGTTCGCGAAGAAGTGCAAGAATTAAAGTCAAACCTCATATAAATTATAATGAGGAGCATGATTATCATGCTTATGCACTCGCAACAAATTGTGAAGTTCCCAAAGCGTATAGTGAGATAAAAGACCGTGATGATAAGATTCAGTGGGAGAAAGCGATAAAAGATGAAATCGACTCCCTAATATATAACAATACGTGGAACCTAGTTCCCCGTCCAAATAATAAAAATATAGTTGATTGCAAATGGGTTTTTAGCATTAAAATGGATGAAAACGGAAATCCATGCAAATTTAAAGCGAGATTGGTTGCAAGAGGTTTTAGTCAACAATATTTATTAGACTATAATGAGACCTTTGCGCCTGTAGCTCGCATTGCAACTTTTCGAATGCTTTTGGCCTTTGCAAATCAGTATAATTTATTAATTCACCAAATGGACGTTAAGACAGCCTTTTTGAATGGTCTACTGAAAGAGGAGATTTATATGCGTGTACCAGAAGGTATTCAAGCGCAAGAAAATCAAGTATGCAGGTTGAATAAAGCATTATATGGCTTAAAACAATCGGCCAGATGCTGGTTTCAACTTTTTGAAGTCACTCTCAAAAACCATGGCTTTCAAAACTCTTCTGTAGATCGCTGTTTATATTTCCTCGATAGGAATCATATTTGTAAAAATATATATGTCATTTTGTACGTTGACGATCTCTTAATAGTTACATACGATAGAAGCACATTAAAAAACTTTAAAGATTATTTAAAAAGAAAGTTTTCAATGACAGATATGAACGAAATGAGATTATTCCTAGGAATAAACGTTGAAAGAAAAGACGATATAATCACTCTAGATCAAAGCGTCTATTTACAGAATGTTTTGCAAAAGTACAAAATGAGTGGGTGTAATAGTGAACCTTATTGGCTGCTTAATGTATGCTATGCTATGCACGCGACCTGATTTATGTTTCGCTGTGAACTTGCTCAGCAGATATCAAAATAAAAATAATAAGGAACTCTGGCAGAATCTAAAAAGGGTCTTAAGATATGTGAAAGGATCGTTAAGATACCGTTTAATTTATAAAAGAAATGATTTCAAAACTATATTGACTGGTTATGTAGACTCTGATTGGGCAGGTGAACAACTAGGGGATATTTTCACAAAACCAATACCAACAGTGAAGTTCAATTATATGCGCAAGCAGATCGGACTGGAGGAGCCCGAGTGATAAGAAATTGTTAAACGATAATAATGGTTTGATTGAGTTTTTTTTGGGTTTTCCTCAATCCATTGCAACGAATGTTGAACCATTTGTATATTGCCCAAGAATAATAATAATAAAAGGGAAATGAACGATGTTCTCTCTATAAGTATTTAAAGATTAATTTCTGAGTGGGAGTATAGATATTTGTACAGAAATTATATCTATAATACGGTTCCATTAACTGTTGTATATGTATCTCGTTACATTGTATCTCGCGGTGTCTTTAGGTATCGAATCAAAGACAGAGCCGCGCTTCTTTTTGGTCCGCCGACGTGTCCCATTCAGATGTTTTATTTTTCTCCAACGTATCGACGAGCTGCCGAAGTCGTTCAGTAAAAGCCTAGCCTTAGTAGAGGAAACATCGATCAAATATCGTTCATGATCATATCTGTGTTTTTTTTTTATTCTTTCTAAATAAGTAAATACCTTGCTTCCCAAAACCAACAGAGTTAAATTTCGGATTTTGTTCAAATTTAAATATGGTGACTTTTTGATATATTAAAAATTGTTGATTATAGAGACATATAAGAAAACGTGTTACCCTTTTCTCATTGAATCATAAGTCTAGAATTATCATAGCGATGAAAATGAGTCTAAACATGACATCATTTGGACTATCTTCAATAAGCTTATAATTTTTATCGTAACATTACGTATCAATAAAAATTGTTCGATTACACTCGAGTTTGAACTCATTTTCATCAGGAAAAGTACCTCAATTCACTCGTAATAATTTTATGAAGGTATATTGAAAAATCTAAAAGTTTAAACTTTCAATCGTGCGTGATTCTCCATCTGCTTACATTGTATGTATGCCGTTTTTTCAGTCGCTGGCTCTTCGACTTTCAGAGCTCGACGCTCGGTAACGCGTTTATTGGAGTTAGCAAAAGTTCTGTGGTTGTCAGGAAAAACGTAGCATGTCAAAATTTCTAAAAATTTGGGTTTATGCTGAGCTTTAGAGTATAGGATTTACGTATTTATCAGAAAAAGGGTCATGAAAACAAATTCGAAAGGAATTAGTGATCAAAATTTTAATCGGCAATATCTCGAAAGTGAAAGTATGTGTAACTATGTGAAAGTATATTACACTATTCTTTTAGTCTCTTATCACAGACGAGGTATCTCGACGGCACGGCGCACAGTGGTGCCAAATGGCCAAAAAGCGGCAAAAAATCTGTAAAAACGAAACTATCCAACGAATTTGTTTGAAAATTTGTGGAGAGATTGTCACAGGTACAACGCTTATTTGGCAAAAAAATTTTTGTAAAAAGTTGTTAACATTAAGTAATATGGGCTTATCGAAAATCTCTGTTTTCTGCCCATTTTTTATTTATGGAAACATACAACAAATCCTTTAATAGATTTTGGTCTGAAATTAATTGTTTTGGCAAAGTGCAATATTGATCTAATTTTGTGCAAAAAATCATGAGATCCTTCGAGACTCTTTCGCCACAATTTAAGTTTAAATATCAACTTTCAGAATTTCCAAGAGTGAATCGTGCGGAAGTTACGATTGTTTGATGTTCCAGGTGAAATTTTTTAGGAATATTTCTAATTAATAAAGAAAAATGTGAAGTGCATATGATTTGTTAATTTTTTATGTATAAAAAAATATTTAATGTAGGATCTCGGGAAAAACGAGGGCACCGCCGCCGGGAATCGAACCCGCGACCTCACTGGTGGTAGCCGATCGACTAACGCGCTCACCCACGGAACCCTCCCGTTCTTCCCGATCTCCTACATACTTTTTGGTCTGGGGGTCCTGATCCCACACTCGGCCATCCTGCAACGACATTCGCCCTCGAATGTCCGTCACAGCGTCGTCTCATCGTCTTTTTTGTGCTGTGGCCATACACAGAGCCACCAAACACAACTCGTCGTAACAACTTAGAAACTCACAGCGCCACCTCGTGCGGCGATCGGTGTTCCAATTATGTAGGAATAAAGCCGGCTGACTGGTTATGCAGATATTTATTGGCAATATATTTCACAATCACGACTTAAATTCTAAAACTTTACCGATTCGACTATTATTTTTTCGACACAAAAGAAACCCGACTATACGATTTTCACCATCTATTTTCAATCGTTAACTAACTCCGATACCCGTCTGTCCCGTTTTTATATAGCGTTCGTCTTATTTATTTTATTTGTTTACTTCCCGGGGCAACGGCCGCTTGTCCTAGCGTTTTTCGAGCGAACGTCAAAACATCGCATCCCTTGCGCTGTTTTTCCGTTCGCTCAGGTGATTCGCGCCGCGAAGGTTGCGGGGCAACGCCTGATACCTTTAAACATTTGGCGGCTCTCGCGTCCCCGCCGCTCACCCTTCATTCATCCACACACACACATCCATTCATTCATCTCACATTAATAACAATTTTTTTTATCTTACATAAATTATTTTTATAGCGTTCATTGTAGCACTACCAAAAAACTTTGTTTATTTAACATAAAAAATTGTTATTAAATATTTTTTTATATGTATGAATGCCACATTTTTATTATTATCTGATATGTATCCCTTAAAAATTTCACCCGAAACATCAAATAGTCGTCCGTGCGATTCATTCTTGGAAATTCCGAAAGTAGATATTTAAACTTAAATTGCGGCGAAAGTATCTCGAAGTATCTCGTGATTTTTTGCACAAAATTAGATCAATATTGCACTTTGCCAAAACAATTAATTTCAGACCGAAATCTACTAAAGAATTTGTTGTATGCTTTCATAAATAAAAAATGGCCAGAAAATAGAGATTTTCGATTACCCCATATTACTTAATGTTAACAACTTTTTACAAAAATTTTTTTGCCAAATAACCGTTGTATCTGTGGCAATCACTCCACAAATTTTCAAACAAATTCGTTGGATAGTTTCGATTTTTTGCCGCTTTTTGGCCATTTGGCACCACTGTGCAGCGCGGTGCTCTTGTGAACCATATTTTTCAAGCTTCGCGCTATTTCCTTTAGTACATTTGTCCCGCGACACTCAGTTTACTTATTTTTGAGCTTATTTTTCGAATTTTACTTTGTGCATTAATTATAATATTCTTTTAAGTTTGTTTAGGATAGTGAGGTGCAGAGCAGTGCAGCAGCAAGTGTAACAAAACGTACAAAATAAGTGGATAAAGATATTATCATTATGTATTAGTTATATGTATGTATTATGTATTAGTTATAATTATCTGTTACATGTATAATTATGTATTATTATGTTTTTAAATAAAATATTGTTAAAATAATGTACTGTTGCAAAACATATTATATCCTTTTAGTATAAGTGTAATTCTAAATTTAAAGTAATCGTACTGAACAGTAGGTATCTGTGTATGCGTATGTGAGTAGAATCGTATAGCTATATATATAGGTTTTAGTTGAGGGAACGAGGGAACCAATCTAGATGACACTGCTAAAGTGCACATGTAGGTTTACGGTCTGGGGGATTTCCCGACTGCGGCCTACTACCGCCGGGAAACCGGAAACTGGATGGAAGGCACTGTTGCGTGTTGTAGTACAGAGAACTTTATTATGTCTTATCTCGACGAAGGTTATTACAAGAGAGAGATTGTGTAATCTCGGCGGCGGCAAATCGACTCGCTCTTGCCGCTTGCACGCGGCTGATGCCGGCGATGCTAGCGCTGCGGCAAGGTACGGCGGCATACGTAGCCCCTACACACTCCCCCCCAAGGAAAAGCGGCAGCGAACAACAGATAAGAACTTTCGCTCTAAGGCTACATAGAATTACAAACGACTCTTATAAACTACGACTTACATGCTACGCGTATATTTACAAAACCTTAACCTAATGTACGGAGTCCGCAAAAGTGACTCTTTTACGCGAGTAGTTGCGCACAGGCACGCTCGGCAGCGACAGGGCACCGATCGATACTGGGACTGCAAGTCCCTCGTAAACGCTATGCGCGGGTTTCAACAGCTCTACGGAGACGTTGCGCGGTAAACCGTTGACCTCGATTGAATACACTTGTTCGGAAATACGCTGAAGCACCCGATGGGGTCCCGTGTAAGGCCGTTCCAACGGTCTACGCACGGATTTAACAAGCATAAATACATGCGAACATGATCCGAGATCTTTGTATACAAAGGTTTTAACGCTACGCTTGTGCGCTACGGGCACAGGCTTGACGGCACGCATATACTGTCGGAATTCCTCGAGGAATGGCTGCGGATCAGGGCTAAAATTATCTAATAGGAAAAATTCGCCCGGCAGACGCAACGAGGTTCCGTAAACGTAATCGGCAGGAGAAGCGTTAGTATCGAGACGGATATGGGTACGCAACCCTAACAGTACAATAGGTAAGACGCGCGACCATTGCTGATTGGCGTGACACATAATTGCTGCCTTCAAGACGCGGTGCCAGCGCTCAACCATGCCGTTAGACGCGGGGTGATACGCGGTGGTTCTCTTTCTCCGGCAGCCAACGAGCGCCAGGAGGGCTGAGAAAAGCTGTGACTCGAATTGCGGACCTTGATCACTCGTCAAAAATGCAGGAGCGCCGAAACGTGACACCCAATGCTCAAAAAAGGCGCGGCCGACCGTCTGAGCGGACGTCTCCTTCAGGGGAACGGCCTCAGCCCAGCGAGAGAATCTGTCGATCATGGTAAGGCAGTATTGAAAGCCTTCGCTGACCGGCAGCGGACCGACAAGGTCGATGTGTACGTGAGTAAAACGTCCGTCGGGCGCGACGAACTGGGACGGAGTCAGCTTGACGTGTCGAGAAATTTTGGATTGCTGGCAATCAACACACGCCTTACACTGGCGAGCTATGTCGCGGTGCATGTCGGGCCAGACATATCGCTGTCGTATGAGTCGGTCAGTGACTTTCGCGCTCGGATGTGCGGGAGAATGAAAGAGCTTGAACAACCGCTCGCGCATGGAGGCGGGGATATACGGACGGATGCACTCCTCGGATACGCTGCAATACACAGGAGAGTGATCTGTGCCCCACGTGAGCCTCTTAAGGGCGAGAGAGTGGTCTGGCGATGCAAGAATTTCCCTGAGCTCGGGGTCGTTTTCCTGCTCGCGAGAGAGCTCATTCAAATCGAATTGCGTCGGCAGACGGATTGCCTCGGTACGCGAGAGCGAATCGGCAACGACGTTTTCATTTCCGGGCAAGAAGAGAATCTTCGACGTAAATTGCGCTATATAGCACAACTGCCGAGTCTGCCGAGGAGACGCACGCTCAGAGTTCTGCGCAAAGGCGTAGATGAGCGGTTTGTGGTCGGTGTAGATAATGAATTCGCGACCTTCTAGGAAGTGGCGAAAGTGGCGCACAGCTTCGTAAGCTGCGGTAAGCTCACGGTCGTATGTGCTGTATTTGCACTGAGCCGGGGAAAACTTTCGCGAGAAAAAGGCGAGCGGTCTCCAACTATCGCCACACAGCTGCTCGAGAACTGCACCCATGGCCACGTCGGAAGCGTCTGAGACAAGGCGCACGGTGGCCGATTCGCAGGGGTGCGTTATAAGGGCAGCGTTCGCAAGATCATCCTTGCATTTAACGAAAGCCGCTTCGGCTTCGGGCGTCCATACGATGGGTCGCTTATCACGTTTACGCGCGTCCTGCATGTACGCGTTCAACGGAGCTTGAGTGGCGGCAGCGTGAGGAATACAGCGCCGGTAAAAATTTACCATTCCTAGAAAACGACGCAGGTCGTCGATCGTGCGCGGTTTGGGGAAACGACTAATAGCCTCGACCTTCTCTGGAGTGGGTTTAAACCCCTCAGAGTTAACTAGGTGTCCCAAAAAAACTAACTCGGATACGCCGAAACGGCATTTATCCAGGTTCACGCGCAGATGAAAGTCACGTAAACGCTCTAGGACGATCGCCAGATGGGTCTCATGCTCTTCCGGAGAGGAAGAGGCGATGAGGATGTCATTGAGAAACGTGAAAACGAAATCGAGATCGCCGAGAGCACGGTTTATATATCTCTGAAAAGTTTGCCCCGCGTTGCGGAGGCCAAAGGTCATTGCACAGTATTCAAAAAGGCCGAAAGGAGTGATGACGGCAGTTTTTTGAATATCTTCGGCAGCTACGGGTATCTGATGATACGCTTTGTACAGGTCTAGCGCCGTGAAAATGGTCTTGCCGTGAAGGTTAGCCGGGAAGTCGTGCAGGTGAGGCACGGGGTAACGATCGGGTATCGTCACGCTATTCAAACGGCGGTAATCTCCGCATACCCGCCATTCACCGGACTTCTTTTTGACTAAGTGGATCGGACTAGCCCAAGGGCTGCTAGAAGGCCTGCAAATTCCTGCCTCGATCAGGTGTTTAAACTCGGCCTTCGCGGCCTTGAGTTTTTCAGGCGATAGACGCCGAGCACGCTCCGCGACGGGGGGACCGGTGGTGGAAATGTGATGATACACACCGCGCGACTCGAGAGGAGTCGGTTGCTCGAGTCCGATGACTTGCGGGAAACGAGCTAATATACTAGAGTACTTGAACGACGGTCCAAGGACGTTCACGCATGAAGAGGGAGAGCTCGCGATACCGGCCAAAACAAACAAACCGGTAGCAGAATCTATCAGGCGACGCCTCTTCAAATCTACCGTGAGACCATGATGCGTAAGCAGGTCGGCTCCTATGATGGGATACGGGACTGCTGCTACGCAAAAATTCCACTCGATCGGGCGGCGCAATCCGAAATCGAGGGCAACGCGAATATCGCCATACGTATCGATACGGGTGTCGTTCGCGGCAAACAATTTAAACGCGCTGGGACGCGCACGCGACGCAGCTGAAACCGGCAGCAAAGACAAATCCGAACCTGTGTCTACGAGAAAGGTACGGCCTGACTTACGGTCGCGTATGTGGAGACGTTTCGAGGACGCATAACACTCTCCAACAGTCTCCGAGGAGGAGGGTGGCCTCAGTTTTCCGACGCTCTAGGAGGACTGGGCCACGCGCACGGCTTAATGCAACGAAACGCGCGTTCGCCAAATTTCGCATGCAGACGGCAGAGACCGGAAGGGTCACGACTCTGGGACCTATTCCGCGTTCTCGAAGCGGCATTTCTCCCGGGGCTACGCTGGCGTGTCCGCGAGACACGCTCGATCGCGGTATTCAATCTAGCTACCTCACGGAAGAGTTTGTCCAACTGCTCCTGCATGGAGCCCGGCCGTGATACGTCGGCAGCTGCTGCGAGGACAGAAGCGCTCGCTGGCTGTATCGTCTCGACGATCTTGTCGGCCAGAAGGGCCATCTCCTGCAGGTCGTCATGCTTGGACGCGACTAGGATTGCGCGGCACTGCTCGGGCAGCAGGTCGAAAAAAATCGATTTTAGCACATTATCTGCGCAAGCACCATTGTTTAAATTACGCATAAGTGACAAGATATGCGAATGTTTGCCATGTGACGCTACCTGCCCCTTGAGGAGCTGCCGGAGTTTCGTTTCGGCCGAAGTGGAGAGAGTGGAAATAATGCGCTCTTTGATTCGATTATACGGCGCGACGGGATCCGGCGACAATATGAGATCGGATATAACCGACGCGGTATCCGCATCCAGGCCGGCAATTACGGTGTCGGCCATTGTAGTCTGGCTCGTAATTCGTGCGTTTCGAAACGACGCCTCGACCTGTCCGAACCATAGCGCAGGGTCGTTCTTGAAAAATGCGGGGAGTTTCGGCGCACGATAACTATCTACGCGGTTCGCGAACGCGTCGGCATCCGATGCAGAACGGGCGTTTAAAAGTTCGCGCGCGGCCTCGAGCTCCGCCTCTAACCGTGCGATTCTATCTTCCGGCGTGGGTTGCGACATTTTTCACACGCGAGACTAGAATTAAAACGGAACCAAAACGACTTAAAAAAATACGCTCACTTCACCACGACGGCAGCTTTTCACGGCTTCGGCAGCGGCGTCAGCAACGGTACCCACGTGGCGGCAGCAACGGCAGCGATAATGGTACCCTCGTAGCGGCAGCAATGGCAGCGACGGTGGTACCCACGTGGCGGCAGCAACGGCAGCGATAATGGTACCCTCGTAGCGGCAGCAATGGCGGCGACGGTGGTACCCACGTGGCGTCGATGGCTTCACGCTCGGCGGCTGCAACGTGCAGCGAGCGGCCTGCTCGCCGCCTGGAAACAGGAACGGCGGATTGCTCGCCGCCAGGAAACCTCTTCTTCGTCGGATCTCCGAACAACGTGCACGGTTTCCGAGCACGTGCAGCCAGGCTTTTCGGTACGAAAAGCACGTCGGCGGATGTACAACGGCAGCAACAGGCAATGTCCGTTCCACGAGGCGTCCGATGCCTCGTCACAGTTTCGAAAATTTTCCGAAAACACGACTATCACGTCGGCAGCGATCACGTCGGGGTCACCAGATGTAGGTTTACGGTCTGGGGAATTTCCAGACTGCGGCCTACTACCGCCGGGAAACCGGAAACTGGATGGAAGGCACTGTTGCGTGTTGTAGTACAGAGAACTTTATTATGTCTTATCTCGACGAAGGTTATTACAAGAGAGAGATTGTGTAATCTCGGCGGCGGCAAATCCGCCTTGGGTCGTCGGACACGTAGAGTCGAGAGCGGCGACTCTCTCTTGCCGCTTGCACGCGGCTGATGCCGGCGATGCTATCGCTGCGGCAAGGTACGGCAGCATACGTAGCCCCTACACACACATTATACATGGGAGATTGCCCTCCCTGGTTTAGAGCCACTTTCGCTCCCACGCAGCCTTGTTAAGTATTTCAATAATATAATCATCTAAAAAAAAATATGTCCAATTAATTATCCGTACTGCTTGATTATATGAAAAATTTGATTTTATTGTATTAACCCATTAGCGCCCATTGTACTCGCTTGAGTACAGCATAACAAGATTATATTTGTTTGCTTCTAGCGCAATCTGAGATTGACTAGATGTTTTGTCCATCGTTTACTAAAATTTAAAAAAAAATTCTTGGGCGTTAATGGGTTAATAATTACGAATCAGAAAAATCGAGATTAAATATGTGGAATGAAGATAACCTGACACTGCCCCATGCTGTATTGTCGAGGAATTCAATGATGCCGGAGTCGCACCTGGTAACGTTTTTGCATCCATCCATCCTAGTGTACCTTTAACAACAAATATATATATATATATATATATATATATATATATATATATATATATATGTACACAATCGATAATACGTACTACATAATATAAAATTTATTTATTTACCGCTTTCTATAGGATTATCAGTTGTTTCGGCAAAACAGTTAGCATCAGCAATTTCCTCATTAATATCTTCATCTGTAGAAAAAATATTTTAATTCTATGCGGTAGCTTTAGAATTCTAAATACATATTTACCTGCCAATGCACTGATTGTATTGATTTTAAAAATTGTGTCTTTATGATGGAATATACTTAAAAGCTCTTTTAGAGATAATCTACAAAATCATATAAATTTAAAAACATATATACATTAAAAATAATTATAAATAGAAAGAGTGATACACTAACCTTCCAGTATCAAATTCAGCTTGAGCTTTAGCAATATTTTTCCTTCGACTAATATTTTCACGAGTACGTGGTTTTCGAGATGCTACACCATTTTGTAGACGATTCAAATCTAATTCTTGATCCATAAGCAAATCTCTTATTTTTTCTAAAATTTAATAACATTTAACTACACACTGCCGCATATTTAGAGTATCATGCCAAACGATGTAAATATATAGTTATTAAATTGTAAATAGATTTATTGAAAAAAATTAAATAATACTATACCCAGAAATGCCCAAACGTTTATGTTCTGTTTTCCTAATTTTAGACCAGCAACATTATGGAAAGACTCTGCAATATTGTTAGTGCGTACTGGGCAATTGTACACGCTTACTTGCGATGCCTTTTTAACCAATTAGTTCGCATGTAAGTCATAAATAAAAGAACATTGGGAAAATTACTTGCTATATTGTCTGCCTCTTCTTGTATAATTAATATGGCTTCTTGAAACTTTGTTTCAGGTACTAAAGCCAGAGACATTGCCATACGCACAACCGTATTAGGTACATTAGTCAAACCAAGCTTGCGCCACTTTCGAAGAATAGCCTGCAATATATGTATGACAAAAAATGTAGTTTTCTATAATAGACAAAATTGTAATATGTATGATAACATATAACTTCAAACAGTATCACAAACTTGACAATAATGAAACCAGCAACCATGTATATGTGCATTAGGGAACAACTCATGTAGAGTTATAACAGCGGCTGCTTCATAATCACTCATTATGAATCTTATATTATTTGCCAATTCAGGTATTAAATTAAATATCTTTTTCCATATAGCAGCATATAGTGTAGCCGTCCGTCTTTCACATAGAACAAGTATAGTTGCAATACCCTGAAAAAAAGCAATTCTTTATGTTCGTGAAGGAGCATTGCATACAATTTAAGAAGTAAATCTAATATAAATTATGTTTTACATTATCCATGCAGCGTATATGGATGGTGTAGAGCTGCCCCATGTGAGGTTCCTTGGGTAAAATCTAAAATTACAGACGACTACTATTATTTGCTATTATTATTATTATCTATTAAGTATATACACATTAAAAGTTTACTTTGAAAAGTTTGATATACTTGATATAAACATCTGAGTTAAATAGCTTCTGTAATCATTAAAGTAAATCATTAAAGAAAAACATTATAAAATTTCTAAGAGTTTTATGCTACTTACTGCAAATGTTCCATCAACGAATATTTCTTTTGATTTCTTCAATCCTTCCAGCAACCCATCAGTTGTAATTATTACAGCGGTTTCGTCTTTTAATGACTTCACAAGACATACATTTAGATTTTCCAATGGTTGATAAATTTTCATCTGGCCATACAAAATTTCTAAGGATTGTGGAATTGCGGGTTTGAAATTAGCTCTCTGTCTGTGCAACGTTGGCCTTAATTTTGTAAATGAACAATGAGCTGCAGCATCTGGATGTCTTTAAATAAACATTTGTATAATATTTCAATGAATTTATCGATATGTGACACTGGCAACAATTAATTTTTGTGATTTTTTAATGTGTTTTAAATACCCCCCCCCCACCAACGTTTTAAAAATCTAACACAAACTAACTCCTTATGGTTGTTCTTTCCTGTGTGCACCTGCTATCCCTAATCATTTCTGCAACATATTCAAAAATCTTTGAAATCGGTGAGAGTGTCACATATCGATAGGTAGATCAATATTTCTCCAAAAAAAGTTAATAAAAGAAACACATAAGAACAGTAAGCATAAACATACTTTCTACAAACATCATCAAATATTTGTTTAAATGGGATCAATGTCTCCCGACACAGCATCGTCATTTCTTGAATCATCAAATACCGTGTAGCAAGATATTCTTGACCAGGGTGATTATGGGGTTTTATTAACGAAACAGAACCATCGCTAAGAGTCATTGCAGCCCCACAACATCGTGTAGTTCGTCGAGTGTTGCACCGATAAATGTTTTCACTGCGACTATCTTTATTGTAAGCATAATCGTTGTGTACATAAATAAAAGTCCCTTTCGCTTTCCCTGCGATTTTTTCCATCTATTAACAATATACGTAGTTTCAGAAAACAAAATATTATCGTCTATACAATGAATTTTGAACAGCCACAATTAAACAAATGTAAAAAAAAGTGGTAAAACATTAACGACATGGTAAAGTTAAGATTACACATTTTATAGAAATGAATATAGAAATACGATAATTACCTTGAATAATTGATTCAAACAATATATTGTGATATTTGTTAGCTACGCGTTGCGTGCGTAAAATTGCGTCCATGTAAAATAACAAATGATGGTCGCTGACTAAACAAATGCTTGTGACGAACATAAAAATGAAGATATACTCGGTTTTGGTTTGGTTTCGTTTATTCTTTTCTTTATGATATTATCGATGATATAGAAACTTGCCGTAAAATTAGTTATAACAAAGAACATTGTTGTTAAAAGTTTGTTTACATCAACATATCCTACTCATCGAGAAGAGAAAAAGTTTGAAAGGAATTATATGTCGCAAACAAGTAGTTATTGAGATATACGCTGAAAAAAATGTGGAACATTTTATCTTGATTATTTTTGTCTATACGTATAACACCACAAAGTCAAATTCTGCAAAAACTTTTTCAGCTTGTATCTCAATAACTATTTGTTTGCGAAATAGGGTTTTCTCAAATATTTACCCAAAAAACGAAATTACTTTCCGAATAACCCAATATTAATTAAATATGCAGAGTTTGCCACATAAAGAGTTACAAGTTGTTTACTGAGAATCTAATGGTGGTATTCGTTGCATCTTTCTATTAAATTAATTAGTCCACAGAGGCTAATCTCTTAATACACAACAAATTATTTTGACTCTTAAAGTTTTTTAAATGGAAAGCGGTATCAATTTACATTATTGTGATAACTCTCATCAAACTGAATAACATTTACCTGAACCATTTTTTTATTGTGACATACTACGTATGTCACATAATAGAAACTAGTGCACAGTAAAATTAGTGTATTTCATAAAACACTTTGAGTTTATCTAATAAATGGTTAAAAATGTAGCCTCTGTGACTAGAAAATTATTGTATACTTTCTAAACAAGTACTTATCAATAAAAAAGCCTTTACAAAACATAAAATGAAATAAATACAGAACTGTTTAGAGTCGAGTTTACTAAGTTCCCACTTTTTATTGTTATAGAATCTTAAACTATTTACATATTATAATTTTTCAAGTATATTTGAATTCTACGCAGCACTGCTTACTTAATCTTTTCTTTACTTACTTCATACATTGAAGCGGACAAATTCCATAGCAGTCATGACAATTTAAAATACATGAATTAAAGTTCAAACGCAAGGTTCACTTTTCACTGTATATTATGTAGTTAAAATGAATAAGAAAAGTGATTATGTGTCTATAAAAAAGCACGTACATCTGATTGTGGAAATTCAATCTCCGTTTACATTTATCATTCTAAAAGCTGCCGTGACATTACATGGTGATTAACAGTTTTAAAACAAATTGTAAAAAGCACGATCATGTACGTAACATATAATTAAGTTATTAATGCTTTTTATTTGAGAATATAATACTTTTCAAGATCACAAGTTACATGTTACTCACTGTTAAAACATTTTCCCGCAATAATCATGATCTGTCCAAGTTGAAATGAAAATAATTCCGCTAATAGTTCTGCTTCGTACACCACATGTAAAAGATAAATTTGAAAAATCACAAAGTATCGTATTCATTCCTTACAAAAATGATTATGTTTTATAGGCAGAATATACTTATCTAAATTATCTTTTTTACACAGAATTATTCAGGAGCCTTGAAAGCAATTCTACACATTTGTATAATTTTGCAGTTCTTCGCTCTTCGTTGTCACTATTTTAATTCAGAATCAGATTAATTTCAAAAATTGAATAATTCATGCATTCCGTGGGATATATTATATTCACATTTAATTATTGTACTCTTCTTTCATAAACTTTATGTTTTAATATAGACTTCATCGATATCATATTTCGAGTAAAATCATTATATCCTAACATTTACTGTTGTTATGATTGTTGCGGAAATAAAGCGTCAAGGAATAATTGTATAAACAGTTTTAATAATAAAGAAGAGAGAAAGGTTTTACAAAACGTGCGTTGAGCATGAACAAAAAGAATAGACAATAGAAAGCACACCCAAGCCGGTGTTGTTCAGTAGGCATGCCAACCCAAAGGAAAGACCAGTAACATGAGGTTGGCACCTCTCAATGCCGGGTTTCGTATGCCCAGTGAACCCCGTGATAATACTTCAACATTTACTACAGACTCTAAAAACCATTCATTTTAACACTTCAAATATTAATTAGTTTCGGTTAATTTTACAGATTCATCACAGGAAATCCTAAACATGGATTTGACACTTAACATCAAGTGCACATAACCCGAAATTAATCACGACTTGGCCGCATTTCCATCACTGTCTAAAATTAGTGGGCGCATTTCTATATGTTCGCGATTCGCTTGTGTCCAGTTTTATATGTGCGCAATAAATATGTTTCCAATTCTATTTGTGCGCAATTGAGATGTGTCCGATTTTTCGTGTGCGCAATTGAAACGTTTCCGATTCTTCTTGTGTCCAATCATACTGTGTCCAAAAGATATGTGCGCAATGTGTACGTGCGCAATCGTATTGTGCGCAACTGAGCGCCTCCCGGATAGGATAGGATAGAGGACAGGATAGGATAGAGGATAGGATAGAGGATAGGATAGATGATTGGATAGGATAGAGGATAGGATAGGATTGAGGATAGGATAGGATAGAGGATAGGATAGGATAGAGGATAGGATAGGATAGAGGATAGGATAGGATAGAGGATAGGATAGGATAGAGGATAGGATAGGATAGAGGATAGGATAGGGGATTGGATAGGATAGAGGACAGGAGACGATAGAAGATAAGATAGGGGATTGGATGTGATAGAGGACAGGAGACGATAGAGATTGGATAGGATAGATGATATTATAGGAAAGAGGATAGGTTATGATAGAGGATACGATATTATAGAGGATAGGATAGGATTGAGGATAGGATATTCTAGAGGATAGGATCAGATAGAGGATATGATAGGATAGAGGATAGGATAGGATAGAGGATAGGATAGGATAGAGGATAGGATAGGATAGAGGATAGGATGGGATAGAGGATAGGATAGGATGGAGGATAGGATAGGATAGAGGACAGGATAGGATAGAGGATAGGATAGGATAGAGGATAGGATAGGATAGAGGATAGGATAGGATAGATGATATTATAGGAAAGAGGATAGGATATGATAGAGGATACGATATTATAGAGGATAGGATAGGATAGAGTATCGGATAGGATAGGACAGAGGATAGGATAGGGGATTGGATAGGATAGGGGACAGGAGACGATAGAGGATAGGATAGGGGATTTGATAGAATAGAGGGCAGGATAGGATAGAGTATAGGATAGGATAGATGATATTATAGGTTTGAGGATAGAATATGATAGAGGTTACGAAATTATAGAGGATACGATAGGATAGAGGATTGGATAGGGGATTGGATAGGATAGAGGATAGGAGACGATAGAGGATAGGATAGGATAGAGGATAGGATAGGATAGAGAATAGGATAGGATAGATGATATTATAGGCAAGAGGATAGGATATGATAGAGGATACGATATTATAGAGGATAGGATAGGATAGAGTATAGGATAGGATAGAGTATCGGATAGGATAGGACAGAGGATAGGATAGGGGATTGGATAGGATAGAGGACAGGAGACGATAGAGGATAGGATAGGGGATTTGATAGAATAGAGGGCAGGAGACGATAGAGAATAGTATAGGATAGAGGATAGGATAGGATAGAGTATAGGATAGGATAGATGATATTATAGGTTTGAGGATAGAATATGATAGAGGTTACGATATTATAGAGGATACGATAGGATAGAGGATTGGATAGGGGATTGGATAGGATAGAGGATAGGAGAGGATAGAGGATAGGAGATGATAGAGGATAGGATAGGATAGAGGATAGGATAGGATAGAGAATAGGATAGGATAGATGATATTATAGGCAAGAGGATAGGATATGATAGAGGATACGATATTATAGAGGATAGGATAGGATAGAGTATAGGATAGGATAGAGTATCGGATAGGATAGGACAGAGGATAGGATAGGGGATTGGATAGGATAGAGGACAGGAGACGATAGAGGATAAGATAGGGGATTTGATAGAATAGAGGGCAGGAGACGATAGAGAATAGGATAGGATAGAGGATAGGATAGGATAGAGTATAGGATAGGATAGATGATATTATAGGTTTGAGGATAGAATATGATAGAGGTTACGATATTATAGAGGATACGATAGGATAGAGGATAGGATAGGGGATTGGATAGGATAGAGGACAGGACACGATAGAGGATAAGATAGGGGATGTGATAGAATAGAGGACAGGAGACGATAGAGAATAGGATAGGATAGAGGATAGGATAGGATAGAGGATAGGATAGGATAGATGATATTATAGGATAGAGGATAGAATATGATAGAGGATACGATATTATAGAGGATACGATAGGATAGAGGATTGGATAGGGGATTGGATAGGATAGAGGATAGGAGACGATAGAGGATAGGATAGGATAGAGGATAGGATAGGATAGAGAATAGGATAGGATACAGGATAGGATAGGATAGAGGATAGGATAGGATAGAGGATAGGATAGGATAGATGATATTATAGGAAAGAGGATAGGATATGATAGAGGATACGATATTATAGAGGATAGGATAGGATAGAGTATCGGATAGGATAGGACAGAGGATAGGATAGGGGATTGGATAGGATAGAGGACATGAGACGATAGAGGATAGGATAGGGGATTTGATAGAATAGAGGGCAGGAGACGATAGAGAATAGGATAGGATAGAGGATAGGATAGGATAGAGTATAGGATAGGATAGATGATATTATAGGTTTGAGGATAGAATATGATAGAGGTTACGATATTATAGAGGATACGATAGGATAGAGGATTGGATAGGGGATTGGATAGGATAGAGGATAGGATAGGCTAGAGGATAGGATAGGCTAGAGGATAGGATAGGATAGAGGATGGGGACCGAGGGGATATGGGCTTAGTAGTGGTGACTCGGATCCACTACTAGGTATGCCACAGTGGTGGCGGTCATATCCCTAAAATCCTCTACGCTCCACCTCGTCGTGGTGGTCCCTGGGAACACACATAGTTGTGTGTTGCTAACGGAGCGAGGGGTATTCCGCGGGAAGTAGTCCTAATGATGTGTGAGGCGATGCCGGCGGGATCTTCGGATCCTGGCAGGGCCTCCCTTGCCGGTAAGGCTCACACGGAGGGATGAAAAACCGCGGAATGGGTCCTGCGATAACGACCGGGGAGGTCGCCGCAGGGCCCTTGCCGTAAACCGGTGGTCATGTTTTACCGGAACGGTGGTCTTGCCTTAACCGGCTGGGCCGCGAGGATGATAACCTCTATAAAAAATCCCCAACCCTAAGCTTGGTGCGCGGTGAGAGGGTACGCCCTTGTTACAGGGCGTGGCTGGTGGGGTACATCAGCCACTAGCGCACCAACGTCTGGATACCTGGCGAACTCCAGCGGAAATTAGCCTTACCCGGGCAAGGAGGCTCTGCCCGGGCGGACGTGTTTTTTCCTGCCAATCTCGTGGGACCAGAAATGGAAACAAATAACGAAAAAAATCTCGATGTTGTGTGGGAGGCTGCCGATACGGCAGCAGCGACGGTGGGGGAAGAGACGGCAGCGGTCACTGCCGGGGAGGGGATGGCAGCGGTTACTGCCGGGGAGGACGCGGTCGTGGTCATCGCGGACGAGGACTCGGATGGGGATGAAACAATCATCTCCATCTCGAGCTCCGTCGGCTCGATCGTGACGCGCGGGGGCGCGGAGAAGCGGGGCGCGACATCTGGGGTCTCTGACCCCAAGCGTGCCCGGTTAGAGGGGGGGGGGGGCAGCACACCCGCGGCGGGTCGGTGTCGCGGACGGACCCCGAGGAGGGCTCGTCGGGGACGCCCATCATGGATCTGGCCCTCGGCGGCCGCGCCGAGAGGAGTCAGAAGAGGAGGGTCGGTGACCTCATCGAGCTGGGTGGGAGGATGCCGACAGCGCAGCTAGTAGGGGAGGTGGAGGAGGCGATGTTGAGGGTGGAGAGAGTCTCCACCGTCTCAAAGGGCCTCAAGGGGGACCTGGCTAAAGACTTGCGGGATTGTTCTGCAGTCGCCAGGGCCCACTGCACCACCTTGATGCAGCGGTGCTTTACCGGGATGGCGTGGCAGGGGAGCCAGGAGGTGGCCCGTCTCCGCGAGCAGAACGCGGCCCTCGCGAAGGAGGCGGGTGACCTCCGGTCGAGGCTCCGGTCAATGGAGGCCGGGCGGCGGGCGAACACCGACAGCGGTCGCCGGGCGGGACATGCGCCAATAGGGGAAGCGCCCCCCGCCTCCTCGACAGCGGGGGTCCGTACGCGGGGGACGGAGGCGATGGGGTCGTCGGGGGAGGGAGTGGGAGTTTTGGACTCCGAAGCCCTGCTTCTCCGGGTCGGCGCGCTGATAACGGCCAGGAACCGGGAGCTAGAGGCCCGGATGGAGAAGCGGTTCCGGACGATTCTGGCCGGGTTGGCCCCGGCCCTCCGGGCGGAGGGTAAATCGGCGCGCGAGGCGACGCCGGTGGCTTCTCTGCCGGCGACGTCTGTCACCAAGGGGACTGGACCGGTGGTCGTGTCCAACGTGAGGGTGGTGCCCCCCGTTGTCATTCCGCCACCGGTCGTCCCGGCCTCGTGGATGGAGGTGACGAGCAAGGCGGCGAAGAGGGCCAAGAAGAAGATGGCCGCGGAGGAGGCTGCGGCGAGAGCAGTCGCGGCCGAGGCAGCTGCCGCCGCTTCACGGCTGCAGGCTGCGAGGGAGCCGAGGGCGGCGGGCGGCGCACGAGTGCAGGGCGGCGCGAGCGCGGCGAAGCCCGCCGCCGGGAGGGACGGTGGCCTGGGACGCACCCCCAGAACCGGAGCAGTGGCCATCACCATCCCCGAGAGCTGCAAGCTCACTTATTCGGAGGTGATGGCCAGGGCAAAAGAGAGGGTGGACCTCAAGGCTATCGGGATCGAGTCGGGGGTGCTTCCCAGGCGGTCGAAAACCGGCGGGATCCTCCTGGAGGTCAGGGGCACGGGGTGCCAGGAGAAGGCACGGGCCCTCTCCGGGAGGATCGCCGAGGCGCTTGGGGGGACCGGGGTTAAGGTCTCCCAGGCGGTCAAGCGCGGCGAGGTGCGCGTGGCGGGCCTGGACGACTCGGTGTCGTCCGGGGACGTAGCGGTGGCGCTGGCGGCGGCGGGGGGGTGTTCCGCGGCGGAGTTCCGGGTCGGCGAGATCCGCAGACCCGCCTCGGAGCAGGCGCTGGGCTCCTGTTGGGCCCAGGGCCCCCTCGCGGCCGTCAAGAAAGTGGTGGCGGGAGGCCGGCTGCTGGTCGGCTGGTCCTCGGCCCGCGTCGAGGCGCTGAGGGAGCGGCCCCTCCAATGCTTCCGTTGCTTGGAGACGGGGCACACGCGGGCGACATGCAAGAGCGCGGTCGACAGAGGCGCGTTGTGCTACCGCTGCGGGGCGGCGGAGCACCGGGCTTCGGCCTGCAAGGCCGCCCCCAGGTGTCCGCTCTGCGCGGACCTGGGGAGACCATCGGGCCATAGATTCGGGGCCAAAGCGTGTGCCCCGGCTCCCAAGAGGGGCCGCGCGGCGACGAAAGAGAAGGGCGCGTCTGGGGCTGCATCCGCGCAGCGGCCGCAGACGGCGCCGGGGGCCCGGCCCTCCCAGGGAGTGGACTCTGCAGAGCCCATGTTAGAGTAGGTACTTTTAATCCTACTCCGGTTCTGCAGGCGAACCTCAACCACTCGCGCGCGGCACAGGACCTGTTTGGCCAAGCCGTGCGCGAGTGGGGGGCTGGGCTGGCAGTTGCGGCGGAGCCGTACGCCGTCCCCGAACACCCCTTCTGGGTGGGGGACGAGATCGGCTCCGTAGTAATAGTGGCGGGAAGCCGCCCCGGGTCCCCGTCGGTCTCCCTTCTGGAGCGGGGCGAGGGATTCGTGGCGGTGCAATGGGGGGACATCGCGGTTGTCGGGATCTACATCTCGCCGAGCTGTGGCCTCGATCAATTTCGGGGGTTCCTGGGTGGGCTGAACAGCTGCATCGCGCGGTGCAGCGCCCGCCCGGTTCTCGTTTTGGGAGACTTCAATGCCCACGCGGTATCGTGGGGGAGTCCCAGGACGACCACTAGGGGTAGCGAGGTGTTAACCTGGGCGGCCGGCCTGGATCTCCGGTTGATTAACCGGGGATCCACGCCGACGTGCGTGCGTCCGCAGGGGGTCTCGATTGTCGACCTGACATGGGGGACTCCCTCGGCCGTGCGCCGGGTGTCGGGATGGAGGGTGGCCGAGGAGATAGAGATTGCGTCAGACCATACGCCCATCGTCATGGACGTGTGGCCCACCCTCCACGCGCGGGATTCCCGGCCGGGCCGGGGGGACCGACGGCCGCGATGGGCCTTGAAGCGGCTGGACGCGGACGCGTTCGGGGCCGCGGTAGCCGCGGCGACATGGACGGGGCCGGCCCTGTCCGAGCTGGCGCCTGCGCAAGGGGCGAGGCGGCTGCGGGAGGTAATGACGGCGGTGTGCGACACCGCCATGCCCCGCAGCCGGTTCGCCCCCAGGAGGGCGGCGTACTGGTGGTCCGCCGGCATTGCGGAGCTCCGGCGTGCCTGCAATGCCGCGCAGCGTCGGTACGGCCGAGCGCGTAGGAGGCGCGACGACGAGGAGGCGACGGCGAGGCTCGGCGGGGAGTACCGAGCCGCGCTCGGGGTTCTCCGCACTGCTATCGCGCGGGCCAAGGCCGACGCGTGGTCGGAGCTCGTCGGCATGGTGGACTCCGATCCATGGGGGCGCCCGTACAAGCTTGTCATGAACAAGCTGTGCGCGTGGGCGCCTCCGGTGACGGAGTCGATGGACCCCCACCTGCTCGAGGGAGTGGTGGCGTCCCTCTTCCCGCGAGAGGGGGGACAACTGCACCGCTCCCATTGGGAACAGGAGCCTCTCTCCTGGTCCGCAGAGTGGGAGGTGTCGGCCGGCGAACTGGGCGGGGCGATGGCCAGGGCGCGGCGGGTGGGCCGCAAGGCCCCGGGCCCGGACGGGGTGCCGGGCCGCGCGTTGGTCTTGGCCCTGGAGGGGGGACTCGCCGCCGAACTCCGGCAGCTGTACAACGGCTGTCTGAGGGAGGGGGTGTTCCCCACGGAGTGGAAGCTGGGCAGGTTGGTCCTCCTTCCGAAGGGGGGCAAGTCCCGGGACTCGCCCTCAGGGTACCGGCCAATTTGTCTGCTGTACGAGGCGGGGAAGTTGTTCGAGCGCGTACTCGTTGGACGCCTCGTCCGGCACCTGTCGGCGGGTGGGGTCCCCGATCTGAGCGGGGTTCAATTCGGCTTCCGGGAGGGTCTCTCCACCGTCGACGCTATTCGGCGGGTGAGGGCTCTCTCGGAGGCCTGTACGAGGGGGGGCGGTGATGCGTTGGCGATATCCTTGGATATCGCTAACGCGTTCAACACCGTCCCCTGGGATCGGATAATGGAGGCCCTGGTCTTCCACCGGGTGCCTCTGTATCTCAGAAGGGTGATCGGGAGCTATCTCTCCGACAGGGATATAGAGTATCCCGGCCGGTACGGGATGGTGCGCAGGGGCGTCGTGCGCGGGGTTCCGCAGGGCTCGGTGTTGGGCCCGTTGCTGTGGAATCTTGCGTACGATCGCGTCCTGCGGGAGGAGATGCCTCCCGGGGTCAGCCTGACGTGTTACGCCGACGACACGCTGGTATTGGCCACCGGGAGGTATGCGAAGGAGGCCATCTGCCTGGCGGAGCGCGGCGCGTGGCGCGCGGTGCGCGCGATCCGGTCGCTGGGCCTAGAGGTGTCCGTCGAGAAAACCAGGGCCATGTGGTTTCTCCGCTCGGCCCGGTTGGCGGCGCCTCCCCAGTGCTGGATCTGCGTGGGGGAGGGGATGGTCAAGGTCGGGTCCCAGATGCGGTACCTGGGACTCGAGCTTGACGGCCGGTGGCGTTTTGACCGCCACCTTGAGTCGCTGGCGCCCCGGGCGGAGAGGGCGACCGCTGCGCTCGGTCGCCTTCTCCCGAATCTCGGGGGACCCTGTGGACGGGTGCGTCGTCTGTTCGCGGTGGTGGTGCGAGTTTTGGTCCTGTACGGAGCCCCTGTGTGGGCGCGCGATGTCTTGGCTAGGGGGCGCAGTGGCGGCACACGGTCGCTGCTGCGTCGCATCGAGCGCAGGCTGGCCATAGGCATCGTGCGGGGGTACCGCACCATTTCATACGCGACGGCGATGGTGATGTCGGGGCTGATCCCCCTCGAGCTGGAGGCCCGCGTGTTGGCGGATGTGCATACGCACTCCAGGGAACTCCGGCTCCGGGGGGTGGCCCCGGATCAGGCGCGGCTCATGGTGGATGAGCTCAGGCGACATGCTCGGCGGCACGCAGCCCGGGAGTGGCGCGATAGCCTTCCCGGGACGAGGGAGGGCGAGAGGCGGGCCGTTCGGGCCATCCTCCCGGTGTTCGATCAATGGAACAGGGGATGGATGGGGCATAGGGTCTCCTACCGTGTGACGCAGGTGATGAGCGGGCACGGGTGCTTCGGCGACTACCTGTGTCGCATCGGGAGGGAGACCGAGGAGGCGTGTCACCACTGCGGCGAGCCGCGGGACACGGCGCAACACACTCTGGAGGAGTGTCCGGCATGGGGGGGAGAGCGCCGTGCCCTGCGGCGCGCGGTGGGCCACGACCTCTCGCTCCCGGCTGTCGTCGCTGCGGCAGCCGGTGGCGAGGAGGCGTGGAGGGGGTTCGCTTCCTTCTGCGAGCGGGTTATGCTGCGGAAGGAGGCTGCGGAACGGGATCGGGAGCGTAATCACGATCCCGGCCGAAGGGGGGTGAGGCGGCGCAGGGTACGCCCCGGGGGCGTACCCCCGTTGCGACGCCTCTGACGCGAGCGGGGACGCCCTTGATGATCTCGAGGCGGGGGATCGGATATCCCCTTACACTCGGTCACCAACGGCGTCCCCGGAGGCCGCCGGGCATCTCGAGCGGGGGCTCGGATGCTCATCGGGCGGCCTAACAGGGGGGAAGGCGCCACGTCGTCCGTTGCGTGGTGCCTTCGGATAGAGTAGGTACGGGAGGGGGCCGCGTCCCCCCCTGGGTGGTATGCTAAGGCGGAGGCACACCGGATTGACATGCGCGCGCAGAGCACGGGTGCCCCCAGGAGTCTAGGGACGGACGGGGAGGAGTTAGTGGGTATACTCGGCGTTGCACCAACCAGCCGAGGAGTCCCACATAACCCGGACCACCCCCCCCCGGGGGGGTTCGGGTATCCGTAACGAGATTACCTCCTCGGAAAAAAAAAAAAAAAAAAAAAAAAATAGGATAGAGGATAGGATAGGATGGAGGATAGGATAGGATAGAGGATAGGTTAGGATAGAGGATAGGATAGGATAGAGGATAGGATAGGGGATTGGATAGGATAGAGGATAGGAGACGATGGAGGATAGGATAGGATGTAGGATTGGATAGGATAGAATATAGGATAGGATAGAGGATAGGGTAGGGGATTGGATAGGATAGAGGATAGGAGACGATGGAGGATAGGATAGGATAGAGGATAGGATAGGATAGAGGATAGGATAGAGGATTGGTTAGTATAAAGGATAGGAGAGGATAGAGGATAGGATAGGATTGAGGATAGGATAGGATAGAGGATAGGATAGGATAGAGGATAGGATAGGATAGAGGATAGGATAGGATAGAGGATAGGATAGGATAGAGGATAGGATAGGATAGAGGATGGGATAGGATAGAGTATAGAATAGGATAGAGCATAGGATAGGATAGGATTGAGGGTAGGATAGGATAGAGGATAGGATAGGATAGAGGATAGGATAGAGGATAGGATAGGCTAGAGGATAGTGTCAGATAGAGGATAGGATAGGATAGAGGATAGGATAGGATAGATGATAGGATAGGATAGAGGATAGGATAGGATAGAGGATAGGATAGGATAGAGGAAAGGATAGGATAGAGGATAGGATAGGATAGAGGATAGGATAGGGGATTGGATAGGATAGAGGATAGGAGACGATGGGGGATAGGATAGGATGTAGGATTGGATAGGATAGAGGATATGATAGGATAGAGGATAGGATAGGATAGAGAATAGGATAGGATAGATGATATTATAGGCAAGAGGATAGGATATGATAGAGGATACGATATTATAGAGGATAGGATAGGATAGAGGATAGGATAGGCTAGAGGATAGGATCAGATAGAGGATAGGATAGGATAGAGGATAGGATAGGATAGAGGATAGGATGGGATAGAGGATAGGATAGGATAGAGGATAGGATAGGATAGAGGATAGGATAGGATAGAGGATAGGATAGGATAGAGGATAGGATAGGATAGAGGATAGGGTAGGGGATTGGATAGGATAGAGGATAGGTGACGATGGAGGATAGGATAGGAGAGAGGATAGGATAGGATAGAGGATAGGATAGCAAAGCGGATAGGATAGGATGTAGGATTGGATAGGATAGAGGATAGGATAGGATAGAGGATAGGATAGAGGATAGGATAGGATAGAGGATAGGAGACGATGGGGGATAGGATAGGATGTAGGATTGGATAGGATAGAGGATATGATAGGATAGAGGATAGGGTAGGGGATTGGATAGGATAGAGGATAGGTGACGATGGAGGATAGGATAGGATAGAGGATAGGATAGCAAAGCGGATAGGATAGGATGTAGGATTGGATAGGATAGAGGATAGGATAGGATAGAGGATAGGATAGGATAGATGATATTATAGGATAGAGGATAGAATATGATAGAGGATACGATATTATACAGGATACGATAGGATAGAGGATTGGATAGGGGATTGGATAGGATAGAGGATAGGAGACGATAGAGGATAGGATAGGATAGAGGATAGGATAGGATAGAGAATAGGATAGGATAGATGATATTATAGGCAAGAGGATAGGATATGATAGAGGATACGATATTATAGAGGATAGGATAGGATAGAGGATAGGATAGGCTAGAGGATAGGATCAGATAGAGGATAGGATAGGATAGAGGATAAGATAGGATAGATGATATTATAGGATAGAGGATAGAATATGATAGAGGATACGATATTATACAGGATACGATAGGATAGAGGATTGGATAGGGGATTGGATAGGATAGAGGATAGGAGACGATAGAGGATTGGATAGGATAGAGGATAGGATAGGATAGAGAATAGGATAGGTTAGAGTATCGGATAGGATAGGACAGAGGATAGGATAGGGGATTGGATAGGATAGAGGACAGGAGACGATAGAGGATAGTATAGGATAGAGGATAGGATAGGATAGAGAATAGGATAGGATAGATGATATTACAGGCAAGAGGATAGAATATGATATAGGATACGATATTATAGAGGATAGGATAGGATAGAGGATAGGATAGGATAGAGGATAGGATAGGATAGAGGATAGGATAGGATAGAGGATAGGATAGGATAGAGGATAGGATAGGATAGAGGATAGGATAGGATAGAGGATAGGATAGGATAGAGGATAGGATAGGATAGAGGATAGGATAGGATAGAGGATAGGATAGGATAGAGGATAGGATAGGATAGAGGATAGTATTGGGGATTGGATAGGATAGAGGATCGGAGACGATGGAGGATACGATAGGATAGAGGATAGGATAGGATAGAGGATAGGATAGGATAGAGGATAGGATAGGATAGAGGATAGGATAGAGGATTGGTTAGTATAAAGGATAGGATAGGATAGAGGATAGGATAGGATAGAGGATAGGATAGAGGATAGAGGATAGGATAGAGGATAGGATAGGATAGAGGATAGGATAGAGGATTGGATAGGATAGAGGATATTATAGGATAGAGGATATGATAGGATAGCGGATAGGATATAATGGAGTATAGGATAGGAATGAGGATAGGATAGCGTTGAGGATAGGATAGGATACAGGATAGGATAGGATAGAGGATAGGTTAGGATAGAGGATAGGATAGGATAGAGGATAGGATAGGATAGAGGATAGGATAGGATAGAGGATAGGTTAGGATAGAGGATAGGATAGGATAGAGGATAGGATAGGGGATTGGATGGGATAGAGGATAGGAGACGATGGAGGATAGGATAGGATGTAGGATTGGATAGGATAGAATATAGGATAGGATAGAGGATAGGGTAGGGGATTGGATAGGATAGAGGATAGGAGACGATGGAGGATAGGATAGGATAGAGGATAGGATAGGATAGAGGATAGGATAGAGGATTGGTTAGTATAAAGGATAGGAGAGGATAGAGGATAGGATAGGATTGAGGATAGGATAGGATAGAGGATAGGATAGGATAGAGGATAGGATAGGATAGAGGATAGGATAGGATAGAGGATAGGATAGGATAGAGGATAGGATAGGATAGAGGATAGGATAGGATAGAGGATGGGATAGGATAGAGTATAGAATAGGATAGAGCATAGGATAGGATAGGATTGAGGGTAGGATAGGATAGAGGATAGGATAGGATAGAGGATAGGATAGAGGATAGGATAGGATAGAGGATAGGATAGCAAAGTGGATAGGATAGGATAGGATAGCAAAGCGGATAGGATAGGATGTAGGATTGGATAGGATAGAGGATAGGATAGGATAGATGATATTATAGGATAGAGGATAGAATATGATAGAGGATACGATATTATACAGGATACGATAGGATAGAGGATTGGATAGGGGATTGGATAGGATAGAGGATAGGAGACGATAGAGGATAGGATAGGATAGAGGATAGGATAGGATAGAGAATAGGATAGGATAGATGATATTATAGGCAAGAGGATAGGATATGATAGAGGATACGATATTATAGAGGATAGGATAGGATAGAGGATAGGATAGGCTAGAGGATAGGATCAGATAGAGGATAGGATAGGATAGAGGATAGGATAGGATAGAGGATAGGATGGGATAGAGGATTGGATAGGATAGAGGATAGGATAGGATAGAGGATAGGATAGGATAGAGGATAGGATAGGATAGAGGATAGGATAGGATAGAGGATAGGATAGGATAGAGGATAGGATAGGATAGGATAGAGGATAGGATAGGATAGATGATATTATAGGAAAGAGGATAGGATACGATAGAGGATACGATATTATAGAGAATAGGATAGGATAGAGTATCGGATAGGATAGGACAGAGGATAGGATAGGGGATTGGATAGGATAGAGGACAGGAGACGATAGAGGATAGTATAGGATAGAGGATAGGATAGGATAGAGAATAGGATAGGATAGATGATATGACAGGCAAGAGGATAGAATATGATATAGCATACGATATTATAGAGGATAGGATAGGATAGAGGATAGGATCGGATAGAGGATAGGATAGGATAGAGGATAGGATAGGATAGAGGATAGGATAGGGGATTCTATAGGATAGAGGACAGGAGACGATAGAAGATAGGATAGGGGATTGGATAGGATAGAGGAAAGGAGACGATAGAGATTGGATAGGATAGATGATATTATAGGAAAGAGGATAGGATATGATAGAGGATACGATATTATAGAGGATAGGACAGGATAGAGGATAGGATAGGATAGAGGATAGGATAGGATACAGGATAGGATAGGATAGAGGATAGGATAGGATAGAGGATAGCTTAGGATAGAGGATAGGATAGGATAGAGGATAGGATAGGATAGAGGATAGGATAGGATAGAGGATAGGATAGGATAGAGGATAGGATAGGATAGAGGATAGGATAGAGGATTGGTTAGTATAAAGGATAGGAGAGGATAGAGGATAGGATAGGATTGAGGATAGGATAGGATAGAGGATAGGATAGGATAGAGGATAGGATAGGATAGAGCATAGGATAGGATAGGATTGAGGGTAGGATAGGATAGAGGATAGGATAAGGGATTGGATAGGATAGATGACAGGAGACGATAGCAGATAGGATAGGGGATTGGATAGGATAGAGGAAAGGAGACGATAGAGATTGGATAGGATAGATGATATAATAGGAAAGAGGATAGGATATGATAGAGTATACGATATTATAGAGGATAGGACAGGATAGAGGATAGGATAGGATAGAGGATAGGATAGGATACAGGATAGGATAGGATAGAGGATAGGATAGGATAGAGGATAGGTTAGGATAGATGATAGGATAGGATAGAGGATAGGATAGGATAGAGGATAGGATAGGATAGAGGATGGGATAGGATAGAGTATAGAATAGGATAGAGCATAGGATAGGATAGGAATGAGGGTAGGATAGGATAGAGGATAGGATAGGATAGAGGATAGGATAGGGGATTGGATAGCATAGAGGACAGGAGACGATAGAAGATAAGATAGGGGATTGGATAGGATGGAGGAAAGGAGACGATAGAGATTGGATAAGATAGATGATATAATAGGAAAGAGGATAGGATATGATAGAGGATACGATATTATAGAGGATAGGACAGTATAGAGGATAGGATAGGATAGAGGATAGGATAGGATTGAGGATAGGATAGGATAGAGGATAGGATAGGATAGAGGATAGGATAGGATAGAGGATAGGATAGGATAGAGGATAGGATAGGGTTCAGAATAGGATAGGATAGAGGATAGGATAATACAGAGGATAGGTTAGGATAGAGGATAGGATAGGATAGGATAGAGGATAGGAGAGGATAGAGGATAGGATAGGATAGAGGAGAGGATAGGATAGAGGATAGGATAGGGTAGAGGATAGGATAGGATAGAGGATAGGATAGGATAGAGGATAGGATAGAGGATTGGTTAGTATAAAGGATAGGAGAGGATAGAGGATAGGATAGGATAGGATTGAGGATAGGATAGGATAGAGGATAGGATAGGATAGAGGATAGGATAGGATAGAGGATGCGATATTATAGAGGATAGGACAGGATAGAGGATAGGATAGGATAGAGGATAGGATAGGATAGAGGATAGGATAGGATACAGGATGGGATAGGATAGAGTATAGAATAGGATAGAGCATAGGATAGGATAGGATTGAGGGTAGGATAGGATAGAGGATAGGATAGGATAGAGGACAGGATAGGGGATTGGATAGGATATAGGACAGGAGACGATAGAAGATAAGATAGGGGATTGGATAGGATAGAGGAAAGGGGACGATAGAGATTGGATATTATAGATGATATAATAGGAAAGAGGATAGGATATGATAGAGGATACGACAATAAAGAGGATAGGACAGGATAGAGGATAGGATAGGATAGTGGATAGGATAGGATAGAGGATAGGATAGAGGATAGGATAGGATAGAGGATAGGATAGGATAGAGGATAGGATAGGATAGAGGATAGGATAGAGGATTGGTTAGTATAAAGGATAGGAGAGGATAGAGGATATAATAGGATTGAGGATAGGATAGCATAGATGATAGGATAGGATAGAGGATAGGATAGGATAGAGGATAGGATAGGATAGAGGATAGGATAGGGGATTCTATAGGATAGAGGACAGGAGACGATAGAAGATAGGATAGGGGATTGGATAGGATAGAGGAAAGGAGACGATAGAGATTGGATAGGATAGATGATATTATAGGAAAGAGGATAGGATATGATAGAGGATACGATATTATAGAGGATAGGACAGGATAGAGGATAGGATAGGATAGAGGATAGGATAGGATACAGGATAGGATAGGATAGAGGATAGGATAGGATAGAGGATAGCTTAGGATAGAGGATAGGATAGGATAGAGGATAGGATAGGATAGAGGATAGGATAGGATAGAGGATAGGATAGGATAGAGGATAGGATAGGATAGAGGATAGGATAGAGGATAGGATAGAGGATTGGATAGGATAGAGGATATTATAGGAAAGAGGATAGGATATGATAGAGGATACGATATTATAGAGGATAGGACAGGATAGAGGATAGGATAGGATAGAGGATAGGATAGGATACAGGATAGGATAGGATAGAGGATAGGATAGGATAGAGGATAGCTTAGGATAGAGGATAGGATAGGATAGAGGATAGGATAGGATAGAGGATAGGATAGGATAGAGGATAGGATAGGATAGAGGATAGGATAGGATAGAGGATAGGATAGAGGATAGGATAGGATAGAGGATAGGATAGAGGATTGGTTAGCATAAAGGATAGGAGAGGATAGAGGATAGGATAGGATTGAGGATAGGATAGGATAGAGGATAGGATAGGATAGAGGATAGGATAGGATAGAGGATAGGATAGAGGATTGGTTAGTATAAAGGATAGGAGAGGATAGAGGATAGGATAGGATAGGATTGAGGATAGGATAGGATAGAGGATAGGATAGGATAGAGAATAGGATAGGATGGAGGATACGATATTATAGAGGATAGGACAGGATAGAGGATAGGATAGGATAGAGGATAGGATAGGATAGAGGATAGGATAGGATACAGGATGGGATAGGATAGAGTATAGAATAGGATAGAGCATAGGATAGGTTAGGATTGAGGGTAGGATAGGATAGAGGATAGGATAGGATAGAGGACAGGATAGGGGATTGGATAGGATATAGGACAGGAGACGATAGAAGATAAGATAGGGGATTGGATAGGATAGAGGAAAGGAGACGATAGAGATTGGATATTATAGATGATATAATAGGAAAGAGGATAGGATATGATAGAGGATACGACAATAAAGAGGATAGGACAGGATAGAGGATAGGATAGGATAGTGGATAGGATAGGATAGAGGATAGGATAGAGGATAGGATAGGATAGAGGATAGGATAGCGTTGAGGATAGGATAGGATAGAGGATAGGTTAGGATAGAGAATAGGATATGATAGAGGATAGGATAGGAAAGAGGATAGGATAGGATAGAGGATAGGATAGGATAGAGGATAAGATACGATAGAGGATAGGATAGGATAGAGGATAGGATAGAGGATTGGTTAGTATAAAGGATAGGAGAGGATAGAGGATATAATAGGATTGAGGATAGGATAGGATAGATGATAGGATAGGATAGAGGATAGGATAGGATAGAGGATAGGATAGGATAGAGGATAGGATAGGGGATTCTATAGGATAGAGGACAGGAGACGATAGAAGATAGGATAGGGGATTGGATAGGATAGAGGAAAGGAGACGATAGAGATTGGATAGGATAGATGATATTATAGGAAAGAGGATAGGATATGATAGATGATACGATATTATAGAGGATAGGACAGGATAGAGGATAGGATAGGATAGAGGATAGGATAGGATACAGGATAGGATAGGATAGAGGATAGGATAGGATAGAGGATAGCTTAGGATAGAGGATAGGATAGGATAGAGGATAGGATAGGATAGAGGATAGGATAGGATAGAGGATAGGATAGGATAGAGGATAGGATAGAGGATAGGATAGAGGATTGGATAGGATAGAGGATATGATAGGATAGCGGATAGGATATAATGGACTATAGGGTAGAAATGAGGATAGGATAGGGTTGAGGATAGGATAGGATAGAGGATAGGATAGAGGATAGGATAGACGATTGGATAGGATAGAGGATGGGATAGGATAGAGGATAAGATAGGATAGAGGATAGGATAGGATAGAGGATAGGATACGATAGAGGATAGGATAGGATAGAGGATAGGATAGGATAGAGGATAGGATAGGATAGAGGATAGGATAGGATAGAGGATAGGATAGGATAGAGGATAGGATAGGTTATTGGATAGGATAGAGAACAGGAGACGATGGCAGATAGGATAGGGGATTGGATAGGATAGAGGAAAGGAGACGATAGAGATTGGATAGGATAGATGATATTATAGGAAAGAGGATAGGATATGATAGAGGATACGATATTATAGAGGATAGGACAGGATAGAGGATAGGATAGGATAGAGGATAGGGTAGGATTGAGGATAGGATAGGATAGAGGATAGGATAGGATAGAGGATAGGATAGGATAGAGGATGGGATAGGATAGAGTATAGAATAGGATAGAGCATAGGATAGGATAGGATTGAGGGTAGGATAGGATAGAGGATAGGATAGGATAGAGGATTGGATAAGATAGAGGATAGGTTAGGATAGAGGATAGGATAGGATAGAGGATAGGATAGGATAGAGGATAGGATAGAGGATAGGATAGGTTTCAGGATAGGATAGGATAGAGGATAGGATAAGACAGAGGATAGGTTAGGATAGAGGATAGGATAGGATAGGATAGAGGATAGGATAGGATAGAGGATAGGAGAGGATAGAGGATAGGATAGGATAAAGGATAGGATAGGATAGAGGATATGATAGGATAGCGGATAGGATATAATGGAGTATAGGTTAGGAATGAGGATAGGATAGGGTTCAGGAGAGGATAGGATAGAGAATAGGATAGGGTAGCGGATAGTATAGGATAGAGGATAGGATAGGATAGAGGATAGCATAGGATAGAGGATAGGATAGGATAGAGGATAGGAGAGGATAGAGGATTGGTTAGTATAAAGGATAGGAGAGGATAGAGGATATAATAGGATTGAGGATAGGATAGGATAGATGATAGGATAGGATAGAGGATAGGATAGGATAGAGGATAGGACAGGATAGAGGATAGGATAGGATAGAGGATAGGATAGGATACAGGATAGGATAGGATAGAGGATAGGATAGGATAGAGGATAGCTTAGGATAGAGGATAGGATAGGATAGAGGATAGGATAGGATAGAGGATAGGATAGGATAGAGGATAGGATAGGATAGAGGATAGGATAGAGGATAGGATAGAGGATTGGATAGGATAGAGGATATGATAGGATAGCGGATAGGATATAATGGACTATAGGATAGGAATGAGGATAGGATAGGGTTGAGGATAGGATAGGATAGAGGATAGGATAGAGGATAGGATAGACGATTGGATAGGATAGAGGATGGGATAGGATAGAGGATAAGATAGGATAGAGGATAGGATAGGATAGAGGATAGGATAGAGGATTGGTTAGTATAAAGGATAGGAGAGGATAGGATAGGATTGAGGATAGGATACGATAGAGGATAGGATAGGATAGAGGATAGGATAGGATAGAGGATAGGATAGGATAGAGGATAGGATAGGATAGAGGATAGGATAGGATAGAGGATAGGATAGGATAGAGGATAGGATAGGTTATTGGATAGGATAGAGGACAGGAGACGATGGCAGATAGGATAGGGGATTGGATAGGATAGAGGAAAGGAGACGATAGAGATTGGATAGGATAGATGATATTATAGGAAAGAGGATAGGATATGATAGAGTATACGATATTATAGAGGATAGGACAGGATAGAGGATAGGATAGGATAGAGGATAGGATAGGATACAGGATAGGATAGGATAGAGGATAGGATAGGATAGAGGATAGGTTAGGATAGAGGATATGATAGGATAGAGGATAGGATAGGATAGAGGATAGGATAGGATAGAGGATGGGATAGGATAGGGTATAGAATAGGATAGAGCTTAGGATAGGATAGGATTGAGGGTAGGATAGGATAGAGGATAGGATAGGATAGAGGATACGATAGGGGATTGGATAGGATAGAGGACAGGAGACGATAGAAGATAAGATAGGGGATTGGATAGGATGGAGGAAAGGATAAGATAGAGGATAGGTTAGGATAGAGGATAGGATAGGATAGGATAGAGGATAGGATAGGATAGAGGATAGGAGAGGATAGAGGATAGGAGAGGATAGAGGATAAGATAGGATAGAGGATAGGATAGGATAGAGGATAGGATAGAGGATTGGTTAGTATAAAGGATAGGAGAGGATAGAGGATAGGATAGGATTGAGGATAGGATAGGATAGAGGATAGGATAGGATAGAGGATAGGATAGGATGGAGGATAGGATAGGATAGAGGATAGGATAGGATAGAGTATAGGAAAGGATAGAGGATAGGATAGGATAGAGGATAGGAAAGGATAGAGGATAGGATAGGATAGAGGATAGGATAGGATAGAGGATAGGATAGGATAGAGTATAGAATAGGATAGAGCATAGGATAGGATAGGATTGAGGGAAGGATGGGATAGAGGATAGGATAAGATAGACGATAGGATAGAGGATTGGTTAGTATAAAGGATAGGAGAGGATAGAGGATAGGATAGGATTGAGGATAGGATAGGATAGAGGATAGAATAGGATAGAGGATAGGATAGGATAGAGGATAGGATAGGATAGAGGATAGGATAGGGGATTGGATAGGATAGAGGACAGAAGACGATAGAAGATAGGATAGGGGATTGGATAGGATAGAGGAAAGGAGACGATAGAGATTGGATAGGATAGATGATATAAAGGAAAGAGGATAGGATATGATAGAGGATACGATATTATAGAGGATAGGACAGGATAGAGGATAGGATAGGATAGAGGATAGGGTAGGATTGAGGATAGGATAGGATAGAGGATAGGATAGGATAGAGGATAGGATAGGATAGAGGATGGGATAGGATAGAGTATAGAATAGGATAGAGCATAGGATAGGATAGGATTGAGGGTAGGATAGGATAGAGGATAGGATAGGATAGAGGATAGGATAAGATAGAGGATAGGTTAGGATAGAGGATAGGATAGGATAGAGGATAGGATAGGATAGAGGATAGGATAGAGGATAGGATAGGTTTCAGGATAGGATAGGATAGAGGATAGGATAAGACAGAGGATAGGTTAGGATAGAGGATAGGATAGGATAGGATAGAGGATAGGATAGGATAGAGGATAGGAGAGGATAGAGGATAGGATAGGATAAAGGATAGGATAGGATAGAGGATATGATAAGATAGCGGATAGGATATAATGGAGTATAGGTTAGGAATGAGGATAGGATAGGGTTCAGGAGAGGATAGGATAGAGAATAGGATAGGGTAGCGGATAGTATAGGATAGAGGATAGGATAGGATAGAGGATAGCATAGGATAGAGGATAGGATAGGATAGAGGATAGGAGAGGATAGAGGATAGGATAGGATAGAGGATAGGAGAGGATAGAGGATAGGATAGGATAGAGGATAGGATAGGATAGAGGATAGGATAGGATAGAGGATAGGATAGGATAGACGATAGGATAGGATAGGATTGAGGGTAGGATAGGATAGAGGATAGGATAGGATAGAGGATACGATAGGGGATTGGATAGGATAGAGGACAGAAGACGATAGAAGATAGGATAGGGGATTGGATAGGATAGAGGAAAGGAGACGATAGAGATTGGATAGGATAGATGATATTATAGGAAAGAGGATAGGATATGATAGAGTATACGATATTATAGAGGATAGGACAGGATAGAGGATAGGATAGGATAGAGGATAGGATAGGATACAGGATAGGATAGGATAGAGGATAGGATAGGATAGAGGATAGCTTAGGATAGAGGATAGGATAGGATAGAGGATAGGATAGGATAGAGGATAGGATAGGATAGAGGATAGGATAGGATAGAGGATAGGATAGAGGATAGGATAGAGGATTGGATAGGATAGAGGATATGATAGGATAGCGGATAGGATATAATGGACTATAGGGTAGAAATGAGGATAGGATAGGGTTGAGGATAGGATAGGATAGAGGATAGGATAGAGGATAGGATAGACGATTGGATAGGATAGAGGATGGGATAGGATAGAGGATAAGATAGGATAGAGGATAGGATAGGATAGAGGATAGGATACGATAGAGGATAGGATAGGATAGAGGATAGGATAGGATAGAGGATAGGATAGGATAGAGGATAGGATAGGATAGAGGATAGGATAGGATAGAGGATAGGATAGGTTATTGGATAGGATAGAGAACAGGAGACGATGGCAGATAGGATAGGGGATTGGATAGGATAGAGGAAAGGAGACGATAGAGATTGGATAGGATAGATGATATTATAGGAAAGAGGATAGGATATGATAGAGTATACGATATTATAGAGGATAGGACAGGATAGAGGATAGGATAGGATAGAGGATAGGATAGGATACAGGATAGGATAGGATAGAGGATAGGATAGGATAGAGGATAGGTTAGGATAGAGGATATGATAGGATAGAGGATAGGATAGGATAGAGGAAAGGAGACGATAGAGATTGGATAGGATAGATGATATAAAGGAAAGAGGATAGGATATGATAGAGGATACGATATTATAGAGGATAGGACAGGATAGAGGATAGGATAGGATAGAGGATAGGGTAGGATTGAGGATAGGATAGGATAGAGGATAGGATAGGATAGAGGATAGGATAGGATAGAGGATGGGATAGGATAGAGTATAGAATAGGATAGAGCATAGGATAGGATAGGATTGAGGGTAGGATAGGATAGAGGATAGGATAGGATAGAGGATAGGATAAGATAGAGGATAGGTTAGGATAGAGGATAGGATAGGATAGAGGATAGGATAGGATAGAGGATAGGATAGAGGATAGGATAGGTTTCAGGATAGGATAGGATAGAGGATAGGATAAGACAGAGGATAGGTTAGGATAGAGGATAGGATAGGATAGGATAGAGGATAGGATAGGATAGAGGATAGGAGAGGATAGAGGATAGGATAGGATAAAGGATAGGATAGGATAGAGGATATGATAGGATAGCGGATAGGATATAATGGAGTATAGGTTAGGAATGAGGATAGGATAGGGTTCAGGAGAGGATAGGATAGAGAATAGGATAGGGTAGCGGATAGTATAGGATAGAGGATAGGATAGGATAGAGGATAGCATAGGATAGAGGATAGGATAGGATAGAGGATAGGAGAGGATAGAGAATTGGTTAGTATAAAGGATAGGAGAGGATAGAGGATATAATAGGATTGAGGATAGGATAGGATAGATGATAGGATAGGATAGAGGATAGGATAGGATAGAGGATAGGACAGGATAGAGGATAGGATAGGATAGAGGATAGGATAGGATACAGGATAGGATAGGATAGAGGATAGGATAGGATAGAGGATAGCTTAGGATAGAGGATAGGATAGGATAGAGGATAGGATAGGATAGAGGATAGGATAGGATAGAGGATAGGATAGGATAGAGGATAGGATAGAGGATAGGATAGAGGATTGGATAGGATAGAGGATATGATAGGATAGCGGATAGGATATAATGGACTATAGGATAGGAATGAGGATAGGATAGGGTTGAGGATAGGATAGGATAGAGGATAGGATAGAGGATAGGATAGACGATTGGATAGGATAGAGGATGGGATAGGATAGAGGATAAGATAGGATAGAGTATAGGATAGGATAGAGGATAGGATAGAGGATTGGTTAGTATAAAGGATAGGAGAGGATAGGATAGGATTGAGGATAGGATACGATAGAGGATAGGATAGGATAGAGGATAGGATAGGATAGAGGATAGGATAGGATAGAGGATAGGATAGGATAGAGGATAGGATAGGATAGAGGATAGGATAGGATAGAGGATAGGATAGGATAGAGGATAGGATAGGTTATTGGATAGGATAGAGGACAGGAGACGATGGCAGATAGGATAGGGGATTGGATAGGATAGAGGAAAGGAGACGATAGAGATTGGATAGGATAGATGATATTATAGGAAAGAGGATAGGATATGATAGAGTATACGATATTATAGAGGATAGGACAGGATAGAGGATAGGATAGGATAGAGGATAGGATAGGATACAGGATAGGATAGGATAGAGGATAGGATAGGATAGAGGATAGGTTAGGATAGAGGATATGATAGGATAGAGGATAGGATAGGATAGAGGATAGGATAGGATAGAGGATGGGATAGGATAGGGTATAGAATAGGATAGAGCTTAGGATAGGATAGGATTGAGGGTAGGATAGGATAGAGGATAGGATAGGATAGAGGATACGATAGGGGATTGGATAGGATAGAGGACAGGAGACGATAGAAGATAAGATAGGGGATTGGATAGGATGGAGGAAAGGATAAGATAGAGGATAGGTTAGGATAGAGGATAGGATAGGATAGGATAGAGGATAGGATAGGATAGAGGATAGGAGAGGATAGAGGATAGGAGAGGATAGAGGATAAGATAGGATAGAGGATAGGATAGGATAGAGGATAGGATAGAGGATTGGTTAGTATAAAGGATAGGAGAGGATAGAGGATAGGATAGGATTGAGGATAGGATAGGATAGAGGATAGGATAGGATAGAGGATAGGATAGGATGGAGGATAGGATAGGATAGAGGATAGGATAGGATAGAGTATAGGAAAGGATAGAGGATAGGATAGGATAGAGGATAGGAAAGGATAGAGGATAGGATAGGATAGAGGATAGGATAGGATAGAGGATAGGATAGGATAGAGTATAGAATAGGATAGAGCATAGGATAGGATAGGATTGAGGGAAGGATGGGATAGAGGATAGGATAAGATAGACGATAGGATAGAGGATTGGTTAGTATAAAGGATAGGAGAGGATAGAGGATAGGATAGGATTGAGGATAGGATAGGATAGAGGATAGAATAGGATAGAGGATAGGATAGGATAGAGGATAGGATAGGATAGAGGATAGGATAGGGGATTGGATAGGATAGAGGACAGAAGACGATAGAAGATAGGATAGGGGATTGGATAGGATAGAGGAAAGGAGACGATAGAGATTGGATAGGATAGATGATATAAAGGAAAGAGGATAGGATATGATAGAGGATACGATATTATAGAGGATAGGACAGGATAGAGGATAGGATAGGATAGAGGATAGGGTAGGATTGAGGATAGGATAGGATAGAGGATAGGATAGGATAGAGGATAGGATAGGATAGAGGATGGGATAGGATAGAGTATAGAATAGGATAGAGCATAGGATAGGATAGGATTGAGGGTAGGATAGGATAGAGGATAGGATAGGATAGAGGATAGGATAAGATAGAGGATAGGTTAGGATAGAGGATAGGATAGGATAGAGGATAGGATAGGATAGAGGATAGGATAGAGGATAGGATAGGTTTCAGGATAGGATAGGATAGAGGATAGGATAAGACAGAGGATAGGTTAGGATAGAGGATAGGATAGGATAGGATAGAGGATAGGATAGGATAGAGGATAGGAGAGGATAGAGGATAGGATAGGATAAAGGATAGGATAGGATAGAGGATATGATAGGATAGCGGATAGGATATAATGGAGTATAGGTTAGGAATGAGGATAGGATAGGGTTCAGGAGAGGATAGGATAGAGAATAGGATAGGGTAGCGGATAGTATAGGATAGAGGATAGGATAGGATAGAGGATAGCATAGGATAGAGGATAGGATAGGATAGAGGATAGGATAGGATAGACGATAGGATAGGATAGGATTGAGGGTAGGATAGGATAGAGGATAGGATAGGATAGAGGATACGATAGGGGATTGGATAGGATAGAGGACAGGAGACGATAGAAGATAAGATAGGGGATTGGATAGGATAGAGGAAAGGAGACGATAGAGATTGGATAGGATAGATGATATAATAGGAAAGAGGTTAGGATATGATAGAGGATACGACATTAAAGAGGATAGGATAGGATAGAGGATAGGATAGGATAGAGGATAGGATAGAATAGAGGATAGGATAGGATAGAGGATAGGATAGGATAGAGGATAGGATTGGATAGAGGATAGGATAGAGGATAGGATAGGATAGAGGATATGATAGAGGATTGGATAGGATAGAGGATAGGATAGAGGATTGGATAGGATAGAGGATTGGATAGGATAGAGGATATTATAGGATAGAGGATATGATACGATAGCGGATAGGATATAATGGTGTATAGGATAGTAATGAGGATAGGATAGCGTTGAGGATAGGATAGGATAGAGGATAGGATAGCGTTGAGGATAGGATAGGATAGAGGATAGGATAGGATAGAGGATAGGTTAGGATAGAGGATAGGATAGGATAGAGAATAGGATAGGATAGAGGATAGGATAGGATAGAGGATAGGATAGGATAGAGGATAGGATAGAGGATAGGATAGAGGATATGATAGGATAGCGGATAGGATATAATGGAGTATAGGATAGGAATGAGGATAGGATAGGTTTCAGGATAGGATAGGATAGAGGATAGGATAAGACAGAGGATAGGTTAGGATAGAGGATAGGATAGGATAGGATAGAGGATAGGATAGGATAGAGGATAGGAGAGGATAGAGGATAGGATAGGATAAAGGATAGGATAGGATAGGGGATATGATAGGATAGCGGATAGGATATAATGGAGTATAGGTTAGGAATGAGGATAGGATAGGGTTCAGGAGTGGATAGGATAGAGGATAGGATAAGACAGAGGATAGGTTAGTATAGAGGATATGATAGGATAGGATAGAGGATAGGATAGGATAGAGGATAGGAGAGGATAGAGGATAGGATAGGATAGAGAATAGGATAGGATAGAGGATAGGATAGGATAGAGGATAGGATAGGATAGAGGATAGGATAGAGGATAGGATAGAGGATATGATAGGATAGCGGATAGGATATAATGGAGTATAGGATAGGAATGAGGATAGGATAGGTTTCAGGATAGGATAGGATAGAGGATAGGATAAGACAGAGGATAGGTTAGGATAGAGGATAGGATAGGATAGGATAGAGGATAGGATAGGATAGGGGATAGGAGAGGATAGAGGATAGGATAGGATAGAGGATAGGAGAGGATAGAGGATAGGATAGGATAAAGGATAGGATAGGATAGAGGATATGATAGGATAGCGGATAGGATATAATGGAGTATAGGTTAGGAATGAGGATAGGATAGGGTTCAGGAGAGGATAGGATAGAGAATAGGATAGGGTAGCGGATAGTATAGGATAGAGGATAGGATAGGATAGAGGATAGCATAGGATAGAGGATAGGATAGGATAGAGGATAGGAGAGGATAGAGGATTGGTTAGTATAAAGGATAGGAGAGGATAGAGGATATAATAGGATTGAGGATAGGATAGGATAGATGATAGGATAGGATAGAGGATAGGATAGGATAGAGGATAGGATAGGATAGAGGATAGGATAGGATACAGGATAGGATAGGATAGAGGATAGGATAGGATAGAGGATAGCTTAGGATAGAGGATAGGATAGGATAGAGGATAGGATAGGATAGAGGATAGGATAGGATAGAGGATAGGATAGGATAGAGGATAGGATAGAGGATAGGATAGAGGATTGGATAGGATAGAGGATATGATAGGATAGCGGATAGGATATAATGGACTATAGGATAGGAATGAGGATAGGATAGGGTTGAGGATAGGATAGGATAGAGGATAGGATAGAGGATAGGATAGACGATTGGATAGGATAGAGGATGGGATAGGATAGAGGATAAGATAGGATAGAGGATAGGATAGGATAGAGGATAGGATAGAGGATTGGTTAGTATAAAGGATAGGAGAGGATAGGATAGGATTGAGGATAGGATACGATAGAGGATAGGATAGGATAGAGGATAGGATAGGATAGAGGATAGGATAGGATAGAGGATAGGATAGGATAGAGGATAGGATAGGATAGAGGATAGGATAGGATAGAGGATAGGATAGGATAGAGGATAGGATAGGTTATTGGATAGGATAGAGGACAGGAGACGATGGCAGATAGGATAGGGGATTGGATAGGATAGAGGAAAGGAGACGATAGAGATTGGATAGGATAGATGATATTATAGGAAAGAGGATAGGATATGATAGAGTATACGATATTATAGAGGATAGGACAGGATAGAGGATAGGATAGGATAGAGGATAGGATAGGATACAGGATAGGATAGGATAGAGGATAGGATAGGATAGAGGATAGGTTAGGATAGAGGATATGATAGGATAGAGGATAGGATAGGATAGAGGATAGGATAGGATAGAGGATGGGATAGGATAGGGTATAGAATAGGATAGAGCTTAGGATAGGATAGGATTGAGGGTAGGATAGGATAGAGGATAGGATAGGATAGAGGATACGATAGGGGATTGGATAGGATAGAGGACAGGAGACGATAGAAGATAAGATAGGGGATTGGATAGGATGGAGGAAAGGATAAGATAGAGGATAGGTTAGGATAGAGGATAGGATAGGATAGGATAGAGGATAGGATAGGATAGAGGATAGGAGAGGATAGAGGATAGGAGAGGATAGAGGATAAGATAGGATAGAGGATAGGATAGGATAGAGGATAGGATAGAGGATTGGTTAGTATAAAGGATAGGAGAGGATAGAGGATAGGATAGGATTGAGGATAGGATAGGATAGAGGATAGGATAGGATAGAGGATAGGATAGGATGGAGGATAGGATAGGATAGAGGATAGGATAGGATAGAGTATAGGAAAGGATAGAGGATAGGATAGGATAGAGGATAGGATAGAGGATAGGATAGACGATTGGATAGGATAGAGGATGGGATAGGATAGAGGATAAGATAGGATAGAGGATAGGATAGGATAGAGGATAGGATAGAGGATTGGTTAGTATAAAGGATAGGAGAGGATAGGATAGGATTGAGGATAGGATACGATAGAGGATAGGATAGGATAGAGGATAGGATAGGATAGAGGATAGGATAGGATAGATGATAGGATAGGATAGAGGATAGGATAGGATAGAGGATAGGATAGGATAGAGGATAGGATAGGATAGAGGATAGGATAGGATAGAGGATAGGATAGGTTATTGGATAGGATAGAGGACAGGAGACGATGGCAGATAGGATAGGGGATTGGATAGGATAGAGGAAAGGAGACGATAGAGATTGGATAGGATAGATGATATTATAGGAAAGAGGATAGGATATGATAGAGTATACGATATTATAGAGGATAGGACAGGATAGAGGATAGGATAGGATAGAGGATAGGATAGGATACAGGATAGGATAGGATAGAGGATAGGATAGGATAGAGGATAGGTTAGGATAGAGGATAGGATAGGATAGAGGATAGGATAGGATAGAGGATAGGATAGGTTTGAGGATAGGTTAGGATAGAGGATAGGATAGGATAGATGATATTCTAGGATAGAGGGTAGGATAGGATAGAGGATACGATAATATACACGATAGGATAGAATTGAGGATCGGATACGATAGAGGACAGGGTGGGGGATTGGATAGGATAGAGGATAGGATAGGATAGAGGATAGGATAGGATAGAGGATAGGATAGGATAGGATTGAGAATCGGATAGGATAGAGGATAGGATAGGATAGAGGGTAGGATAGGATAGTGGATAGGATAGGATAGAGGATAGGATAGGATAGCGGATAGGATAGGATAGAGGATAGGATAGGATAGAGGATAGGATAGGATAGAAGATAGGATAGGAGAGTGGATAGGATAGGATAGTGGATAGGATAGGATAGAGGATAGGATAGGATAGCGGATAGGATAGGATAGAGGATAGGATAGGATAGAGGATAGGATAGGACAGAGGATACGATAGGATAGATGAAAGGATAGAGGATATGATAGGATAGAGGATAGGATAGGATAGAGGATAGGATAGGATAGAGGATAGGATAGGATAGAAGATAGGATAGGAGAGAGGATAGGATAGGATAGAGGATAGGATAGGATAGAGGATAGGATAGGATAGCGGATAGGATAGGATAGAGGATAGGATAGGATAGAGGATAGGATAGGATAGAGGATATGATAGGATAGAGTATAGAATAGGATAGAGGATAGGATAGGATAGAGGATAGGATAGGATTGAGGATAGGATAGGATAGATGATAAGATTGGATAGAGCATCGGATAGGGGATTGGATAGAGAATGGGATAGGATAGAGGATAGGATAAGATAGAGGATATGATAGGGTAGATGATAGGATAGAGGATAGGATAGAGGATTCGATAGGATAGAGGATTCGATAGGATAGAGGATATTATAGGATACACGATAGGTTAGGGTAGAGGATTCGATAGGATAGAGGGCAGGATAGGATAGAGGATAGGACAGGGGATTGGATAGGATAGAGGATAGGATAGGATAGAGGATAGGATAGGATAGAGGATAGGATCGGATAGAGGATAGGATAGGATAGAGGATAGGATCGGATAGAGGACAGGATAGGTGATTGGATAGGATAGAGGATAGGATAGGATAGAGGATAGGATAAGATAGAGGATAGGATAGGATAGAGGATAGGATAGGATAGAGGATAGGATAGGATAGAGGATAGGATAGGATAGAGGATAGGATAGGATAGAGGATAGAGGATAGGATAGGATAGAGGATAGGTTAGGATAGAGGATATGATAGGACAGAGGAATGGATAGGATAGAGGATTGGATAGGATAGGATAGGATAGAAGATAGAATAGGATAGAGGATAGGATAGACGATAGGATAGGATAGAGCATAGGATAGGATAGAGGATACGTTAGGATAGAGGATAGAATAGGATAGAGGATTCGATAGGATACAGGAAAGGATAGACTTGAGGATAGATGATACGATAGGATAGAGGATTGGGTAGGATACAGGATAGGATAGGATAGAGGATAGGATAGGGGATTTGATAGGATAGAGGATAGGATAGGATAGAGGATAGGATAGGATAGAGGATAGGATAGGATAGAGGATAGGATAGGATAGAGGATAGGATAGGATAGAGGATAGGATAGGGGATTTGATAGGATAGAGGATATGATAGGATAGAAGATAGGATAGGATAGAGGATACGATAGGATAGAGGATAGGATAGGGGATTTGATAGGATAGATGATAGGGTAGGATAGAGGATAGGATAGGATAGAGGATAGGATAGGATAGAGGATAGGATAGCATAGAGGATAGGATAGGATAGAGGATAGGATAGGATAGAGGATAGGATAGGATAGAGGATAGGATAGGATAGAGGATAGGATAGGATAGAGGATAGGATAGGATAGAGGTTAGGATAGAGGATAGGATAGAGGATAGGAAAGGATAGAGGATAGGATCGGATAGAGGATAGGATAGGATAGCGGATAGGATAGGATAGAGGATAGGATAGGATAGAGGATAGGATAGGACAGAGGATACGATAGGATAGATGAAAGGATAGAGGATATGATAGGATAGAGGATAGGATAGGATAGAGGATAGGATATTATAGAGGATAGGATAGGATAGAAGATAGGATAGGAGAGAGGATAGGATAGGATAGAGGATAGGATAGGATAGAGGATAGGATAGGATAGCGGATAGGATAGGATAGAGGATAGGATAGGATAGAGGATAGGATAGGATAGAGGATAGGATAGGATAGAAGATGGGATAGGAGAGAAGATAGGATAGGATAGAGGATAGGATAGGATAGAGGATAGGATAGGATAGAGTATAGAATAGGATAGAGGATAGGATAGGATAGAGGATAGGATAGGATTGAGGATAGGATAGGATAGATGATAAGATTGGATAGAGCATCGGATAGGGGATTGGATAGAGAATGGGATAGGATAGAGGATAGGATAAGATAGAGGATATGATAGGGTAGATGATAGGATAGAGGATAGGATAGAGGATTCGATAGGATAGAGGATTCGATAGGATAGAGGATATTATAGGATACACGATAGGTTAGGGTAGAGGATTCGATAGGATAGAGGGCAGGATAGGATAGAGGATAGGACAGGGGATTGGATAGGATAGAGGATAGGATAGGATAGAGGATAGGATAGGATAGAGGATAGGATCGGATAGGATAGGATAGGGGATTTGATAGGATAGAGGATAGGATAGGATAGAGGATAGGATAGGATAGAGGATAGGATAGGATAGAGGATAGGATAGGATAGAGGATAGGATAGGATAGAGGATAGGATAGGATAGAGGATAGGATAGGGGATTTGATAGGATAGAGGATATGATAGGATAGAAGATAGGATAGGATAGAGGATACGATAGGATAGAGGATAGGATAGGGGATTTGATAGGATAGATGATAGGGTAGGATAGAGGATAGGATAGGATAGAGGATAGGATAGGATAGAGGATAGGATAGCATAGAGGATAGGATAGGATAGAGGATAGGATAGGATAGAGGATAGGATAGGATAGAGGATAGGATAGGATAGAGGATAGGATAGGATAGAGGTTAGGATAGAGGATAGGATAGAGGATAGGAAAGGATAGAGGATAGGATCGGATAGAGGATAGGATAGGATAGCGGATAGGATAGGATAGAGGATAGGATAGGATAGAGGATAGGATAGGACAGAGGATACGATAGGATAGATGAAAGGATAGAGGATATGATAGGATAGAGGATAGGATAGGATAGAGGATAGGATATTATAGAGGATAGGATAGGATAGAAGATAGGATAGGAGAGAGGATAGGATAGGATAGAGGATAGGATAGGATAGAGGATAGGATAGGATAGCGGATAGGATAGGATAGAGGATAGGATAGGATAGAGGATAGGATAGGATAGAGGATAGGATAGGATAGAAGATGGGATAGGAGAGAGGATAGGATAGGATAGAGGATAGGATAGGATAGAGGATAGGATAGGATAGAGTATAGAATAGGATAGAGGATAGGATAGGATAGAGGATAGGATAGGATTGAGGATAGGATAGGATAGATGATAAGATTGGATAGAGCATCGGATAGGGGATTGGATAGAGAATGGGATAGGATAGAGGATAGGATAAGATAGAGGATATGATAGGGTAGATGATAGGATAGAGGATAGGATAGAGGATTCGATAGGATAGAGGATTCGATAGGATAGAGGATATTATAGGATACACGATAGGTTAGGGTAGAGGATTCGATAGGATAGAGGGCAGGATAGGATAGAGGATAGGACAGGGGATTGGATAGGATAGAGGATAGGATAGGATAGAGGATAGGATAGGATAGAGGATAGGATCGGATAGAGGACAGGATAGGTGATTGGATAGGATAGAGGATAGGATAGGATAGAGGATAGGATAAGATAGAGGATAGGATAGGATAGGAAAGAGGATAGGATAGGATAGAGGATAGGATAGGATAGAGGATAGGATAGGATAGAGGATAGGATAGGATAGAGGATAGAGGATAGGATAGGATAGAGGATAGGATAGGATAGAGGATATGATAGGACAGAGGAATGGATAGGATAGAGGATTGGATAGGATAGGATAGGATAGAAGATAGGATAGGATAGAGGATAGGATAGACGATAGGATAGGATAGAGCATAGGATAGGATAGAGGATACGATAGGATAGAGGATAGAATAGGATAGAGGATTCGATAGGATACAGGAAAGGATAGACTTGAGGATAGATGATACGATAGGATAGAGGATTGGGTAGGATACAGGATAGGATAGGATAGAGGATAGGATAGGGGATTTGATAGGATAGAGGATAGGATAGGATAGAAGATAGGATAGGATAGAGGATACGATAGGATAGAGGATAGGATAGGGGATTTGATAGGATATATGATAGGGTAGGATAGAGCATAGGATAGGATAGAGGATAGAGGATAGGATAGGATAGAGGATAGGATAGGATAGAGGATAGGATAGGATAGAGGATAGGATAGGATAGAGGATAGGATAGGGGATTTGATAGGATAGAGGATATGATAGGATAGAAGATAGGATAGGATAGAGGATACGATAGGATAGAGGATAGGATAGGGGATTTGATAGGATATATGATAGGGTAGGATAGAGGATAGGATAGGATAGAGGATAGGATATGATAGAGGATAGGATAGGATAGAGGATAGGATAGGATAGAGGATAGGATATGATAGAGGATAGGACAGGATAGAGGATAGGATAGGATAGAGGATAGGATAGAGGATAGGATAGAGGATAGGATAGGATAGAGGATAGGATAGGATAGAGGATAGGATAGGGTAGAGGGTAGGATAGGATTGAGGATAGGATAGGATAGAGGATAAGATAGGATAGAGGATAAGGTAGGGGATTTGATAGGATAGATGATAGGGTAAGATAGAAGATAGGATAGGATAGAGGATAGGATAGGATAGAGGATAGGATAGGATAGAGGATCGGATACGATAGAGAATAGTATAGATAGAGGATAGGATAGAGGATAGGATAGAGGATAGGATAGGATAGATGATATTATAGGATAGAGGGTAGGATAGGATAGAGGATACGATAATATACACGATAGGATAGGATTGAGGATCGGATACGATAGAGCATAGGATAGGGGATTGGATAGGATAGAGGATAAGATAGAGGATAGGATAGGATAGGAAAGAGGATAGGATAGGATAGAGGATAGGATAGGATAGAGGATAGGATAGGATAGAGGATAGGATAGGATAGAGGATAGAGGATAGGATAGGATAGAGGATAGGATAGGATAGAGGATATGATAGGACAGAGGAATGGATAGGATAGAGGATTGGATAGGATAGGATAGGATAGAAGATAGGATAGGATAGAGGATAGGATAGACGATAGGATAGGATAGAGCATAGGATAGGATAGAGGATACGATACGATAGAGGATAGAATAGGATAGAGGATTCGATAGGATACAGGAAAGGATAGACTTGAGGATAGATGATACGATAGGATAGAGGATTGGGTAGGATACAGGATAGGATAGGATAGAGGATAGGATAGGGGATTTGATAGGATAGAGGATAGGATAGGATAGAAGATAGGATAGGATAGAGGATACGATAGGATAGAGGATAGGATAGGGGATTTGATAGGATATATGATAGGGTAGGATAGAGGATAGGATAGGATAGAGGATAGAGGATAGGATAGGATAGAGGATAGGATAGGATAGAGGATAGGATAGGATAGAGGATAGGATAGGATAGAGGATAGGATAGGGGATTTGATAGGATAGAGGATATGATAGGATAGAAGATAGGATAGGATAGAGGATACGATAGGATAGAGGATAGGATAGGGGATTTGATAGGATATATGATAGGGTAGGATAGAGGATAGGATAGGATAGAGGATAGGATATGATAGAGGATAGGATAGGATAGAGGATAGGATAGGATAGAGGATAGGATATGATAGAGGATAGGATAGGATAGAGGATAGGATAGGATAGAGGATAGGATAGAGGATAGGATAGAGGATAGGATAGGATAGAGGATAGGATAGGATAGAGGATAGGATAGGGTAGAGGGTAGGATAGGATTGAGGATAGGATAGGATAGAGGATAAGATAGGATAGAGGATAAGGTAGGGGATTTGATAGGATAGATGATAGGGTAAGATAGAAGATAGGATAGGATAGAGGATAGGATAGGATAGAGGATAGGATAGGATAGAGGATCGGATACGATAGAGAATAGTATAGATAGAGGATAGGATAGAGGATAGGATAGAGGATAGGATAGGATAGATGATATTATAGGATAGAGGGTAGGATAGGATAGAGGATACGATAATATACACGATAGGATAGGATTGAGGATCGGATACGATAGAGCATAGGATAGGTGATTGGATAGGATAGAGGATAGGATAGAGGATAGGATAGGATAGAGGATAGGATAGGATAAAGGATAGGATAAGATAGAGGATTGGATAGGATAGAGGATAGGGTAGGATGGAGGATAGGATAGGATAGAGGATAGGATAGGATACATGATAGGATAGGATACAGGATAGGATAGGATAGAGGATAGGATAGGGGATTAGATAGGATAGAGGATAGGATAGGATAGAGGATAGGATAGGATAGGATAGAGGATAGGATAGGGGATTTGATAGGATAGAGGATAGGATAGGATAGAAGATAGGATAGGATAGAGCATAGGATAGGATAGAGGATAGGATAGGATAGAGGATAGGATAGGATAGAGGATAGGATAGGATAGGGGATAGGATAGGATAGAGGATAGGATAGGATAGAGGATAGGATATGATACAGGATAGGATAGGATAGAGGATAGGATAGGGGATTTGATAGGATAGAGGATACGATAGGATAGAAGATAGGATAGGATAGAGGATAGGATAGAGGATACGATATGATAGAGGATAGGATAGCATAGAGGATAGGATAGGATAGAGGATAGGGTAGGATAGAGGATAGGATAGGATAGGATAGAGGATAGGATAGGATAGAGGATAGGATAGGATAGAGGATAGGATAGGATAGAGGATAGGATAGGGGATTTGATAGGATAGAGGATATGATAGGATAGAAGATAGGATAGGATAGAGGATACGATAGGATAGAGGATAGGATAGGGGATTTGATAGGATAGATGGTAGGGTAGGATAGAGGATAGGATAGGATAGAGGATAGGATAGGATAGAGGATAGGATAGCATAGAGGATAGGATAGGATAGAGGATAGGATAGGATAGAGGATAGGATAGGATAGAGGATAGGATAGGATAGAGGATAGGATAGGATAGAGGTTAGGATAGAGGATAGGATAGAGGATAGGAAAGGATAGAGGATAGGATCGGATAGAGGATAGGATAGGATAGGGGATAGGATAAAATAGAGGATAGGATAGGATAGAGGATAGGATAGGATAGAGGATAGGATAGGATAGAGGATAGGATAGGGGATTTGATAGGATAGAGGATATGATAGGATAGAAGATAGGATAGGATAGAGGATACGATAGGATAGAGGATAGGATAGGGGATTTGATAGGATAGATGATAGGATAGGATAGAGGATAGGATAGGATAGAGGATAGGATAGGATAGAGGATACGATAGGATAGAGGAAAGGATAGAGGATAGGATAGGATAGAGGATTGGATAGAATACAGGATTGCATTGAGGATAGGATAGGATAGAGGATAGGATAGAGGATAGGATAGAGGATTCGATAGGATAGAGGATTCGATAGGATAGAGGATAGGATAGGATAGAGGATAGGATCGGATAGAGGATAGGATAGGATAGAGGATAGGATCGGATAGAGGACAGGATAGGTGATTGGATAGGATAGAGGATAGGATCGGATAGAGGATAGGATAGGTGATTGGATAGGATAGAGGATAGGATTAGATAGAGGATAGGATAGGATAGAGGATAGGATAGGATAGAGGATAGGATAGGATAGAGTATAGAATAGGATAGAGGATAGGATAGTATAGAGGATAGGATAGGATTGGGGATAGGATAGGATAGATGATAAGAGAGGATAGAGGATCGGATAGGGGATTGGATAGAGAATAGGATAGGATAGAGGATAGGATAGGATAGAGGATACGATAGGATAGAGGATACGATAGGATAGAGGATAGGATTGGATAGGGGATATTATAGGATAGAGGATAGGATAGGATAGCGGATAGGATAGCGGATAGGATAGGATAGAGGAAAGGATAGAGGATAGGACAGGATAGAGGATAGGATAGGATAGAGGATAGGATAGGATTGAGGATAGGATAGGATAGATGATAAGACAGGATAGAGGATCGGATAGGGGATTGGATAAGGAATAGGATAGGATAGAGGATAGGATAGGATAGAGGATAGGATAGGATAGAGGATAGGATAGGATTGAGGATAGGATAGGATAGATGATAAGACAGGATAGAGGATCGGATAGGGGATTGGATAAGGAATAGGATAAGATAGAGGATAGGATAGGATAGAGGATAGGATAGGATAGAGGATACGATAGGATAGAGGATAGGATAGGATAGGGGATATTATAGGATAGAGGATAGGATAGGATAGCGGATAGGATAGCGGATAGGATAGGATAGAGTATAGAATAGGATAAAGGATAGGATAGGATAGAGGATAGGATAGATGATTGGATAGGATAGAGGATAGGATCGGATAGAGGATAGGATAGGATAGAGGATAGGATAGGTGATTGGATAGGATAGAGGATAGGATAGGATGGAGGATAGGATAGAGGATAGGATAGGATAGAGGATAGGATAGGATAGAGGATAGGATAGGATAGAGGATACGATAGGATAGAGGAAAGGATAGAGGATAGGATAGGATAGAGGATAGGATAGGATAGAGGATAGGATAGGATAGAAGATAGGATAGGATAGAGGATAGGATAGGATAGAGGATAGGATTGGATAGAGGATAGGATATAATAGAGGATAGGATCGAACAGAGGATAGGATAGAGGATTGGGTTGGATAGAGGATAGGATAGGATAGAGGATAGGATAGGTGACTGGATAGGATAGAGGATAGGATAGAATAGAGGGTAGGATAGGATAGAGGATAGGATAGGATAGAGGATACGATAGGATAGTGGATAGGATAGGATAGAGGATAGGATAGGATAGAGGATAGGATAGGATAGAGGATAGGATAGGATAGAGGATAGGATAGGATAGAGGATAAGATAGGATAGAGGATAGGATAGGATAGAGGATTGGATAGAATACAGGATTGCATTGAGGATAGGATAGGATAGAGGATAGGATAGAGGATACGATATAGGATAGGATAGAGGATTCGATAGGATAGAGGATATTATAGGATACACGATAGGTTAGGATAGAGGATTCGATAGGATAGAGGATAGGATAGGATAGAGGATAGGATAGGATAGAGGATAGGATAGGATAGAGAATAGGATAGGATAGAGGATAGGATAGGATAGAGGATAGGATAGGATAGAGGATTGGATAGAATACAGGATTGCATTGAGGATAGGATAGGATAGAGGATAGGATAGAGGATAGGATAGAGGATTCGATAGGATAGAGGATTCGATAGGATAGGGGATATTATAGGATACACGATAGGTTAGGATAGAGGATTCGATAGGATAGAGGGCAGGATAGGATAGAGGATAGGACAGGGGATTGGATAGGATAGAGGATAGAAGACGATAGAGGATAGGATAGGATAGAGTATAGGATCGGATAGGGGATTGGATAGAGAATAGGATAGGATAGAGGATAGGATAGGATAGGATAGAGGATAGGATAGAGGATAGGATAGGATAGAGGATAGGATAGGATAGAGGATAGGATAGGATAGGGGATATTATAGGATAGAGGATAGGATAGGATAGCGGATAGGATAGCGGATAGGATAGAGGGTAGGATAGGATACAGGATTGGATAGAATACAGGATAGGATAGAGGATAGGATAGAGGATAGGATAGAGGATAGGATAGAGGATAGGATAGAGGATAGGATAGAGGATTCGATAGGATAGAGGATATTATAGGATACGCGATAGGTTAGGATAGAGGATTCGATAGGATCGAGGATAGGATAGGATAGAGGATAGGATACGATAGAGGATAGGATAGGATAGAGGATAGGATAGGATAGAGGATAGGATAGGATAGAGCATAGGATAGAGGATAGGATAGCATAGAGGATAGGATAGGATAGAGGATAGGATAGGATAGAGGATAGGATAGGATAGAGGATCGGATAGGGGATTGGATAGAGAATAGGATAGGATAGAGTATAGGATAGGATAGAGGATACGATAGGATAGAGGATAGGATAGGATAGGGGATATTATAGGATAGAGGATAGGATAGGATAGCGGATAGGATAGCGGATAGGATAGGATAGAGTATAGAATAGGATAAAGGATAGGATAGGATAGAGGATAGGATATATGATTGGATAGGATAGAGGATAGGATCGGATAGAGGATAGGATAGGATAGAGGATAGGATCGGATAGAGGATAGGATAGGTGATTGGATAGGATAGAGGATAGGATAGGATAGAGGATAGCATAGAGGATAGGATAGGATAGAGGATAGGATAGGATAGAGGATAGGATAGGATAGAGGATAGGATAGGATAGAGGATACGATAGGATAGAGGAAAGGATAGAGGATAGGATAGGATAGAGGATAGGATAGGATAGAGGATAGGATAGGATAGAGGATAGGATAGGATAGAGGATAGGATAGGATAGAGGATAGGATAGGATAGAGGATAGGATAGGATAGAGGATAGGATAGGATAGAGGATAGGATAGGATAGAGGATAGGATAGGATAGAGGATAGGATAGGATAGAGGATAGGATATAATAGAGGATAGGATCGAACAGAGGATAGGATAGAGGATTGGGTTGGATAGAGGATAGGATAGGATAGAGGATAGGATAGGTGACTGGATAGGATAGAGGATAGGATAGGATAGAGGGTAGGATAGGATAGAGGATAGGATAGGATAGAGGATAGGATAGGATAGTGGATAGGATAGGATAGAGGATAGGATAGGATAGAGGATAGGATAGGATAGAGGATAGGATAGGATAGAGGATAGGATAGGATAGAGGATAAGATAGGATAGAGGATATGATAGGATAGAGGATTGGATAGGATAGAGGATAGGATAGGGGATTTGATAGGATAGAGGATACGATAGGATAGAAGATAGGATAGGATAGAGGATAGGAGAGAGGATACGATATGATAGAGGATAGGATAGCATAGAGGATAGGATAGGATAGAGGATAGGGTAGGATAGAGGATAGGATAGGATAGAGGATAGGATAGAGGATAGGATAGAGGATAGGATAGGATAGCGGATAGGATAGGATAGAGGATAGGATAGGATAGAGGATAGGATCGGATAGAGGATAGGATAGGATAGAGGATAGGATAGGATACAGGATAGGATAGGATACAGGATAGGATAGGATAGAGGATAGGATAGGGAATTTGATAGGATAGAGGATAGGATAGGATAGAGGATGGGATAGGATAGACGATAGGATAGGATACAGGATAGGATAGGATAGAGGATAGGATAGGATAGGATAGAGGATAGGATAGGATAGAGGATAGGATAGGATAGAGGATAGGATAGGATAGAGGATAGGATAGGGGATTTGATAGGATAGAGGATATGATAGGATAGAAGATAGGATAGGATAGAGGATACGATAGGATAGAGGATAGGATAGGGGATTTGATAGGATAGATGGTAGGGTAGGATAGAGGATAGGATAGGATAGAGGATAGGATAGGATAGAGGATAGGATAGCATAGAGGATAGGATAGGATAGAGGATAGGATAGGATAGAGGATAGGATAGGATAGAGGATAGGATAGGATAGAGGATAGGATAGGATAGAGGTTAGGATAGAGGATAGGATAGAGGATAGGAAAGGATAGAGGATAGGATCGGATAGAGGATAGGATAGGATAGGGGATAGGATAAAATAGAGGATAGGATAGGATAGAGGATAGGATAGGATAGAGGATAGGATAGGATAGAGGATAGGATAGGGGATTTGATAGGATAGAGGATATGATAGGATAGAAGATAGGATAGGATAGAGGATACGATAGGATAGAGGATAGGATAGGGGATTTGATAGGATAGATGATAGGGTAGGATAGAGGATAGGATAGGATAGAGGATAGGATAGGATAGAGGATAGGATAGCATAGAGGATAGGATAGGATAGAGGATAGGATAGGATAGAGGATAGGATAGGATAGAGGATAGGATAGGATAGAGGATAGGATAGGATAGAGGATAGAGGATAGGATAGGATAGAGGCTAGGATAGGATAGAGGATAGGATAGGATAGAGGATAGGATAGGATAGAGGATAGGATAGGATAGAGGATAGGATAGGATAGAGGATAGGATAGGATAGAGGATAGGATAGGATAGAGGATAGGATAGAGTATAGAATAGGATAAAGGATAGGATAGGATAGAGGATAGGATAGATGATTGGATAGGATAGAGGATAGGATCGGATAGAGGATAGGATAGGATAGAGGATAGGATAGGTGATTGGATAGGATAGAGGATAGGATAGGATGGAGGATAGGATAGAGGATAGGATAGGATAGAGGATAGGATAGGATAGAGGATAGGATAGGATAGAGGATAGGATAGGATAGAGGATACGATAGGATAGAGGAAAGGATAGAGGATAGGATAGGATAGAGGATAGGATAGGATAGAGGATAGGATAGGATAGAAGATAGGATAGGATAGAGGATAGGATAGGATAGAGGATAGGATAGGATAGAGGATAGGATATAATAGAGGATAGGATCGAACAGAGGATAGGATAGAGGATTGGGTTGGATAGAGGATAGGATAGGATAGAGGATTGGATAGAATACAGGATTGCATTGAGGATAGGATAGGATAGAGGATAGGATAGAGGATAGGATAGAGGATTCGATAGGATAGAGGATTCGATAGGATAGAGGATAGGATAGGATAGAGGATAGGATCGGATAGAGGATAGGATAGGATAGAGGATAGGATCGGATAGAGGACAGGATAGGTGATTGGATAGGATAGAGGATAGGATCGGATAGAGGATAGGATAGGTGATTGGATAGGATAGAGGATAGGATTAGATAGAGGATAGGATAGGATAGAGGATAGGATAGGATAGAGGATAGGATAGGATAGAGTATAGAATAGGATAGAGGATAGGATAGTATAGAGGATAGGATAGGATTGGGGATAGGATAGGAGGGATGATAAGAGAGGATAGAGGATCGGATAGGGGATTGGATAGAGAATAGGATAGGATAGAGGATAGGATAGGATAGAGGATACGATAGGATAGAGGATACGATAGGATAGAGGATAGGATTGGATAGGGGATATTATAGGATAGAGGATAGGATAGGATAGCGGATAGGATAGCGGATAGGATAGGATAGAGGAAAGGATAGAGGATAGGATAGAGGATAGGATAGAGGATAGGATAGAGGATATTATAGGATACACGATAGGTTAGGATAGAGGATTCGATGGGATAGAGGATAGGATAGTATAGAGGATAGGATAGAGGATAGGACAGGATAGAGGATAGGATAGGATAGAGGATAGGATAGGATAGAGGATAGGATAGGATAGAGGATAGGATAGGATAGAGGATAGGATAGGATAGAGGATAGGATAGGATTGAGGATAGGATAGGATAGATGATAAGACAGGATAGAGGATCGGATAGGGGATTGGATAAGGAATAGGATAGGATAGAGGATAGGATAGGATAGAGGATAGGATAGGATAGAGGATACGATAGGATAGAGGATAGGATAGGATAGGGGATATTATAGGATAGAGGATAGGATAGGATAGCGGATAGGATAGCGGATAGGATAGGATAGAGTATAGAATAGGATAAAGGATAGGATAGGATAGAGGATAGGATAGATGATTGGATAGGATAGAGGATAGGATCGGATAGAGGATAGGATAGGATAGAGGATAGGATAGGTGATTGGATAGGATAGAGGATAGGATAGGATGGAGGATAGGATAGAGGATAGGATAGGATAGAGGATAGGATAGGATAGAGGATAGGATAGGATAGAGGATAGGATAGGATAGAGGATACGATAGGATAGAGGAAAGGATAGAGGATAGGATAGGATAGAGGATAGGATAGGATAGAGGATAGGATAGGATAGAAGATAGGATAGGATAGAGGATAGGATAGGATAGAGGATAGGATTGGATAGAGGATAGGATATAATAGAGGATAGGATCGAACAGAGGATAGGATAGAGGATTGGGTTGGATAGAGGATAGGATAGGATAGAGGATAGGATAGGTGACTGGATAGGATAGAGGATAGGATAGAATAGAGGGTAGGATAGGATAGAGGATAGGATAGGATAGAGGATAGGATAGGATAGTGGATAGGATAGGATAGAGGATAGGATAGGATAGAGGATAGGATAGGATAGAGGATAGGATAGGATAGAGGATAGGATAGGATAGAGGATAAGATAGGATAGAGGATAGGATAGGATAGAGGATTGGATAGAATACAGGATTGCATTGAGGATAGGATAGGATAGAGGATAGGATAGAGGATACGATATAGGATAGGATAGAGGATTCGATAGGATAGAGGATATTATAGGATACACGATAGGTTAGGATAGAGGATTCGATAGGATAGAGGATAGGATAGGATAGAGGATAGGATAGGATAGAGGATAGGATAGGATAGAGAATAGGATAGGATAGCGGATAGGATAGGATAGAGGATAGGATAGGATAGAGGATAGGATCGGATAGAGGATAGGATAGGATAGAGGATAGGATAGGATACAGGATAGGATAGGATACAGGATAGGATAGGATAGAGGATAGGATAGGGAATTTGATAGGATAGAGGATAGGATAGGATAGAGGATGGGATAGGATAGACGATAGGATAGGATACAGGATAGGATAGGATAGAGGATAGGATAGGATAGGATAGAGGATAGGATAGGATAGAGGATAGGATAGGATAGAGGATAGGATAGGATAGAGGATAGGATAGGGGATTTGATAGGATAGAGGATATGATAGGATAGAAGATAGGATAGGATAGAGGATACGATAGGATAGAGGATAGGATAGGGGATTTGATAGGATAGATGGTAGGGTAGGATAGAGGATAGGATAGGATAGAGGATAGGATAGGATAGAGGATAGGATAGCATAGAGGATAGGATAGGATAGAGGATAGGATAGGATAGAGGATAGGATAGGATAGAGGATAGGATAGGATAGAGGATAGGATAGGATAGAGGTTAGGATAGAGGATAGGATAGAGGATAGGAAAGGATAGAGGATAGGATCGGATAGAGGATAGGATAGGATAGGGGATAGGATAAAATAGAGGATAGGATAGGATAGAGGATAGGATAGGATAGAGGATAGGATAGGATAGAGGATAGGATAGGGGATTTGATAGGATAGAGGATATGATAGGATAGAAGATAGGATAGGATAGAGGATACGATAGGATAGAGGATAGGATAGGGGATTTGATAGGATAGATGATAGGGTAGGATAGAGGATAGGATAGGATAGAGGATAGGATAGGATAGAGGATAGGATAGCATAGGGGATAGGATAGGATAGAGGATAGGATAGGATAGAGGATAGGATAGGATAGAGGATAGGATAGGATAGAGGATAGGATAGGATAGAGGATAGAGGATAGGATAGGATAGAGGCTAGGATAGGATAGAGGATAGGATAGGATAGAGGATAGGATAGGATAGAGGATAGGATAGGATAGAGGATAGGATAGGATAGAGGATAGGATAGGATAGAGGATAGGATAGGATAGAGGATAGGATAGAGTATAGAATAGGATAAAGGATAGGATAGGATAGAGGATAGGATAGATGATTGGATAGGATAGAGGATAGGATCGGATAGAGGATAGGATAGGATAGAGGATAGGATAGGTGATTGGATAGGATAGAGGATAGGATAGGATGGAGGATAGGATAGAGGATAGGATAGGATAGAGGATAGGATAGGATAGAGGATAGGATAGGATAGAGGATACGATAGGATAGAGGAAAGGATAGAGGATAGGATAGGATAGAGGATAGGATAGGATAGAGGATAGGATAGGATAGAAGATAGGATAGGATAGAGGATAGGATAGAATAGAGGATAGGATAGGATAGAGGATAGGATATAATAGAGGATAGGATCGAACAGAGGATAGGATAGAGGATTGGGTTGGATAGAGGATAGGATAGGATAGAGGATTGGATAGAATACAGGATTGCATTGAGGATAGGATAGGATAGAGGATAGGATAGAGGATAGGATAGAGGATTCGATAGGATAGAGGATTCGATAGGATAGAGGATAGGATAGGATAGAGGATAGGATCGGATAGAGGATAGGATAGGATAGAGGATAGGATCGGATAGAGGACAGGATAGGTGATTGGATAGGATAGAGGATAGGATCGGATAGAGGATAGGATAGGTGATTGGATAGGATAGAGGATAGGATTAGATAGAGGATAGGATAGGATAGAGGATAGGATAGGATAGAGGATAGGATAGGATAGAGTATAGAATAGGATAGAGGATAGGATAGTATAGAGGATAGGATAGGATTGGGGATAGGATAGGAGAGATGATAAGAGAGGATAGAGGATCGGATAGGGGATTGGATAGAGAATAGGATAGGATAGAGGATAGGATAGGATAGAGGATACGATAGGATAGAGGATACGATAGGATAGAGGATAGGATTGGATAGGGGATATTATAGGATAGAGGATAGGATAGGATAGCGGATAGGATAGCGGATAGGATAGGATAGAGGAAAGGATAGAGGATAGGATAGAGGATAGGATAGAGGATAGGATAGAGGATATTATAGGATACACGATAGGTTAGGATAGAGGATTCGATGGGATAGAGGATAGGATAGTATAGAGGATAGGATAGAGGATAGGACAGGATAGAGGATAGGATAGGATAGAGGATAGGATAGGATAGAGGATAGGATAGGATAGAGGATAGGATAGGATAGAGGATAGGATAGGATAGAGGATAGGATAGGATTGAGGATAGGATAGGATAGATGATAAGACAGGATAGAGGATCGGATAGGGGATTGGATAAGGAATAGGATAGGATAGAGGATAGGATAGGATAGAGGATAGGATAGGATAGAGGATACGATAGGATAGAGGATAGGATAGGATAGGGGATATTATAGGATAGAGGATAGGATAGGATAGCGGATAGGATAGCGGATAGGATAGGATAGAGTATAGAATAGGATAAAGGATAGGATAGGATAGAGGATAGGATAGATGATTGGATAGGATAGAGGATAGGATCGGATAGAGGATAGGATAGGATAGAGGATAGGATAGGTGATTGGATAGGATAGAGGATAGGATAGGATGGAGGATAGGATAGAGGATAGGATAGGATAGAGGATAGGATAGGATAGAGGATAGGATAGGATAGAGGATAGGATAGGATAGAGGATACGATAGGATAGAGGAAAGGATAGAGGATAGGATAGGATAGAGGATAGGATAGGATAGAGGATAGGATAGGATAGAAGATAGGATAGGATAGAGGATAGGATAGGATAGAGGATAGGATTGGATAGAGGATAGGATATAATAGAGGATAGGATCGAACAGAGGATAGGATAGAGGATTGGGTTGGATAGAGGATAGGATAGGATAGAGGATAGGATAGGTGACTGGATAGGATAGAGGATAGGATAGAATAGAGGGTAGGATAGGATAGAGGATAGGATAGGATAGAGGATAGGATAGGATAGTGGATAGGATAGGATAGAGGATAGGATAGGATAGAGGATAGGATAGGATAGGATAGAGGATAGGATAGGATAGAGGATAGGATAGGATAGAGGATAAGATAGGATAGAGGATAGGATAGGATAGAGGATTGGATAGAATACAGGATTGCATTGAGGATAGGATAGGATAGAGGATAGGATAGAGGATACGATATAGGATAGGATAGAGGATTCGATAGGATAGAGGATATTATAGGATACACGATAGGTTAGGATAGAGGATTCGATAGGATAGAGGATAGGATAGGATAGAGGATAGGATAGGATAGAGGATAGGATAGGATAGAGAATAGGATAGGATAGAGGATAGGATAGGATAGAGGATAGGATAGGATAGAGGATTGGATAGAATACAGGATTGCATTGAGGATAGGATAGGATAGAGGATAGGATAGAGGATAGGATAGAGGATTCGATAGGATAGAGGATTCGATAGGATAGGGGATATTATAGGATACACGATAGGTTAGGATAGAGGATTCGATAGGATAGAGGGCAGGATAGGATAGAGGATAGGACAGGGGATTGGATAGGATAGAGGATAGAAGACGATAGAGGATAGGATAGGATAGAGTATAGGATCGGATAGGGGATTGGATAGAGAATAGGATAGGATAGAGGATAGGATAGGATAGGATAGAGGATAGGATAGAGGATAGGATAGGATAGAGGATAGGATAGGATAGAGGATAGGATAGGATAGAGGATAGGATAGGATAGGGGATATTATAGGATAGAGGATAGGATAGGATGGCGGATAGGATAGCGGATAGGATAGAGGGTAGGATAGGATAGAGGATTGGATAGAATACAGGATAGGATAGAGGATAGGATAGAGGATAGGATAGAGGATAGGATAGAGGATAGGATAGAGGATAGGATAGAGGATTCGATAGGATAGAGGATATTATAGGATACACGATAGGTTAGGATAGAGGATTCGATAGGATCGAGGATAGGATAGGATAGAGGATAGGATACGATAGAGGATAGGATAGGATAGAGGATAGGATAGGATAGAGGATAGGATAGGATAGAGCATAGGATAGAGGATAGGATAGCATAGAGGATAGGATAGGATAGAGGATAGGATAGGATAGAGGATAGGATAGGATAGAGGATCGGATAGGGGATTGGATAGAGAATAGGATAGGATAGAGTATAGGATAGGATAGAGGATACGATAGGATAGAGGATAGGATAGGATAGGGGATATTATAGGATAGAGGATAGGATAGGATAGCGGATAGGATAGCGGATAGGATAGGATAGAGTATAGAATAGGATAAAGGATAGGATAGGATAGAGGATAGGATATATGATTGGATAGGATAGAGGATAGGATCGGATAGAGGATAGGATAGGATAGAGGATAGGATCGGATAGAGGATAGGATAGGTGATTGGATAGGATAGAGGATAGGATAGGATAGAGGATAGCATAGAGGATAGGATAGGATAGAGGATAGGATAGGATAGAGGATAGGATAGGATAGAGGATAGGATAGGATAGAGGATACGATAGGATAGAGGAAAGGATAGAGGATAGGATAGGATAGAGGATAGGATAGGATAGAGGATAGGATAGGATAGAGGATAGGATAGGATAGAGGATAGGATAGGATAGAGGATAGGATAGGATAGAGGATAGGATAGGATAGAGGATAGGATAGTATAGAGGATAGGATAGGATAGAGGATAGGATAGGATAGAGGATAGGATAGGATAGAGGATAGGATATAATAGAGGATAGGATCGAACAGAGGATAGGATAGAGGATTGGGTTGGATAGAGGATAGGATAGGATAGAGGATAGGATAGGTGACTGGATAGGATAGAGGATAGGATAGGATAGAGGGTAGGATAGGATAGAGGATAGGATAGGATAGAGGATAGGATAGGATAGTGGATAGGATAGGATAGAGGATAGGATAGGATAGAGGATAGGATAGGATAGAGGATAGGATAGGATAGAGGATAGGATAGGATAGAGGATAAGATAGGATAGAGGATATGATAGGATAGAGGATTGGATAGAATACAGGATTGCATTGAGGATAGGATAGGATTGAGGATAGGATAGAGGATACGATAGAGGATAGGATAGAGGATTCGATAGGATAGAGGATATTATAGGATACACGATAGGCTAGGATAGAGGATTCGATAGGATAGAGGATAGGATAGGATAGAGGATAGGATAGGATAGAGGATAGGATAGGATAGAGAATAGGATAGGATAGAGGATAGGATAGGATAGAGGATAGGATAGGATAGAGGATAGGATAGAGGATAGGATAGAGGATAGGATAGGATAGAGGATAGGATAGGATAGAGCATAGGATAGGATAGAGGATAGGATAGGATAGAGTATAGGATAGAATAGAGGATAGGATAGAGGATTGGATGGGGTAGAGGATAGGATAGGATAGAGGATAGGATAGGGGATTGCATAGGATAGAGGATAGGAGAGGATAGAGGATAGGATAGGATAGAGGATAGGACAGGATAGAGGATAGGATAGGATAGAAGATAGGATAGGAGAGATGATAGGATAGGATAGAGGATAGGATAGGATAGAGGATAGGATAGGATAGAGTATAGAATAGGATAGAGGATAGGATAGGATAGAGGATAGGATAGGATTGAGGATAGGATAGGATAGATGATAAGATTGGATAGAGCATCGGATAGGGGATTGGATAGAGAATAGGATAGGATAGAGGATAGGATAAGATAGAGGATATGATAGGATAGATGATAGGATAGAGGATAGGATAGAGGATTCGATAGGATAGAGGATTCGATAGGATAGAGGATATTATAGGATACACGATAGGTTGGGATAGAGGATTCGATAGGATAGAGGATAGGACAGGGGATTGGATAGGATAGAGGATAGGATAGGATAGAGGATAGGATCGGATAGAGGATAGGATAGGATAGAGGATAGGATCGGATAGAGGACAGGATAGGTGATTGGATAGGATAGAGGATAGGATCGGATAGAGGATAGGATAGGTGATTGGATAGGATAGAGGATAGGATAAGATAGAGGATAGGATAGGATAGAGGATAGGATATAATAGAGGATCGGATCCGATAGAGGATAGGATAGGGGATTCGTTGGATAGAGGATAGGATAGGATAGAGGATAGGATAGGATAGCGGATAGCATAGGATAGAGTATAGAATAGGATAAAGGATAGGATAGGATAGAGGATAGGATAGGATAGAGGAGAGGATAGGATAGAGTATAGAATAGGATAGAGGATAGGATAGGACAGAGGATAGGATAGGATTGAGGATAGGATAGGATAGATGATAAGACAGGATAGAGGATAGGATAGGATAGAGGATAGGATAGGATATAGTATAGAATAGGATAGAGGATAGGATAGGATAGAGGATAGGATAGGATTGAGTATAGGATAGGATAGATGATAAGATAAGATAGAGCATCGGATAGGGGATTGGATAGAGAATAAGATAGGATAGAGGATAGGATAAGATAGAGGATAGGATAGGATAGAGGATAGGATAGGATAGGGGATATTATAGGATAGAGGATAGGTTAGGATAGCGGATAGGATAGCGGATAGGATAGCGGACAGGATAGGATAGAGGATAGGATAGGATAGAGGATTGGATAGAATACAGGATTGCATTGAGGATAGGATAGGATAGAGGATAGGATAGAGGATAGGATAGAGGATTCGATAGGATAGAGGATTCGATAGGATAGAGGATATTATAGGATACACGATAGGTTAGGATAGAGGATTCGATAGGGTAGAGGGCAGGATAGGATAGAGGATAGGACAGGGGATTGGATAGGATAGAGGATAGAAGACGATAGAGGATAGGATAGGATAGAGGATATAATCGGATAGGGGATTGGATAGAGAATAGGATAGGATAGAGGATAGGATAGGATAGAGGATAGGATAGGATAGAGGATAGGATAGGATAGGGCATATTATAGGATAGAGGATAGGATAGGATAGCGGATAGGATAGCGGATAGGATAGCGTATAGGATAGCGGATAGGATAGGATAGAGGGTAGGATAGGATAGAGGATTGGATAGCATACAGGATAGGATAGAGGATATTATAGGATACACGATAGGTTAGGATAGAGGATAGGATAGGATAGAGGATAGGATAGGATAGAGGATAGGATACGATAGAGGATAGGATAGGATAGAGGATAGGATAGGATAGAGGATAGGATAAGATAGAGCATAGAATAGAGGATAGGATAGAGCATAGGATAGAGGATAGGATAGCATAGAGGATAGGATAGGATAGAGGATAGGATAGGATAGAGGATAGGATATAATAGAGGATCGGATCCGATAGAGGATAGGATAGGGGATTCGTTGGATAGAGGATAGGATAGGATAGAGGATAGGATAGGATAGCGGATAGCATAGGATAGAGTATAGAATAGGATAAAGGATAGGATAGGATAGAGGATAGGATAGGATAGAGGATTGGATAGAATACAGGATTGCATTGAGGATAGGATAGGATAGAGGATAGGATAGAGGATACGATAGAGGATAGGATAGAGGATTCGATAGGATAGAGGATATTATAGGATACACGATAGGTTAGGATAGAGGATTCGATAGGATAGAGGATAGGATAGGATAGAGGATAGGATAGGATAGAGGATAGGATAGGATAGAGAATAGGATAGGATAGAGGATAGGATAGGATAGAGGATAGGATAGGATAGAGGATAGGATAGAGGATAGGATAGAGGATAGGATAGGATAGAGGATAGGATAGGATAGAGAATAGGATAAGATAGAGGATATGATAGGATAGATGATAGGATAGAGGATAGGATAGAGGATTCGATAGGATAGAGGATTCGATAGGATAGAGGATATTATAGGATACACGATAGGTTGGGATAGAGGATTCGATAGGATAGAGGATAGGACAGGGGATTGGATAGGATAGAGGATAGAATAGGATAGAGGATAGGATCGGATAGAGGATAGGATAGGATAGAGGATAGGATCGGATAGAGGACAGGAGAGGTGATTGGATAGGATAGAGGATAGGATCGGATAGAGGATAGGATAGGTGATTGGATAGGATAGAGGATAGGATAAGATAGAGGATGGGATAGGATAGAGGATAGGATATAATAGAGGATCGGATCCGATAGAGGATAGGATAGGGGATTCGTTGGATAGAGGATAGGATAGGATAGAAGATAGGATAGGAGAGAGGATAGGATAGGATAGAGGATAGGATAGGATAGAGGATAGGATAGGATAGAGTATAGAATAGGATAGAGGATAGGATAGGATAGAGGATAGGATAGGATTGAGGATAGGATAGGATAGATGATAAGATTGGATAGAGCATCGGATAGGGGATTGGATAGAGAATAGGATAGGATAGAGGATAGGATAAGATAGAGGATATGATAGGATAGATGATAGGATAGAGGATAGGATAGAGGATTCGATAGGATAGAGGATTCGATAGGATAGAGGATATTATAGGATACACGATAGGTTGGGATAGAGGATTCGATAGGATAGAGGATAGGACAGGGGATTGGATAGGATAGAGGATAGGATAGGATAGAGGATAGGATCGGATAGAGGATAGGATAGGATAGAGGATAGGATCGGATAGAGGACAGGATAGGTGATTGGATAGGATAGAGGATAGGATCGGATAGAGGATAGGATAGGTGATTGGATAGGATAGAGGATAGGATAAGATAGAGGATAGGATAGGATAGAGGATAGGATATAATAGAGGATCGGATCCGATAGAGGATAGGATAGGGGATTCGTTGGATAGAGGATAGGATAGGATAGAGGATAGGATAGGATAGCGGATAGCATAGGATAGAGTATAGAATAGGATAAAGGATAGGATAGGATAGAGGATAGGATAGGATAGAGGAGAGGATAGGATAGAGTATAGAATAGGATAGAGGATAGGATAGGACAGAGGATAGGATAGGATTGAGGATAGGATAGGATAGATGATAAGACAGGATAGAGGATCGGATAGGGGATTGGATAGAGAATAGGATAGGATAGAGGATATAATAGGATAGAGGATAGGATAGGATAGAGGATAGGATAGGATAGAGGATAGGATAGTATAGAGGATAGGATAGGATAGAGGATAGGATAGAGGATAGGATAGAGGATAGGATAGGATAGAGGATAGGATAGGATAGAGCATAGGATAGGATAGAGGATAGGATAGGATAGAGTATAGGATAGAATAGAGGATAGGATAGAGGATTGGATGGGGTAGAGGATAGGATAGGATAGAGGATAGGATACGATAGAGGGTAGGATATGATTGAAGATAGGATAGGATAGAGGATAAGATAGGATAGCGGATAAGGTAGGGGATAGGATAGGATAGAGAATAGTATAGGATAGAGGATAGGATAGGGGATTGGATAGGATAGGATAGAGGATAGGATGTGGGATTGGATAGGGTAGAGGATAGGATACGATAGAGGATAGGGTAGGATAGGGAATAGGATAGGATAGATAATATTATAGGATAGAGGATAGAATATGATAGAGGATACGATATTATAGAGGATAGGATAGGATAGAGGATAGGATAGTGGATTGGATAGGATAGAGGATTGGATAGGATGGAGGATAGGATAGGATAGAGGATAGGATAGAGGATAGAATAAAGTATATGATAGGGGATTGGATAGGATAGAGGATAGGAGACGATAGAGGATAGGATAGGGGATATTATAGGATAGAGGATAGGGTAGGATAGCGGATAGGATAGCGGATAGGATAGGATAGAGTATAGAATAGGATAAAGGATAGGATAGGATAGAGGATAGGATAGATGATTGGATAGGATAGAGCATAGGATCGGATAGAGGATAGGATAGGATAGAGGATAGGATCGGATAGAGGATAGGATAGGTGATTGGATAGGATAGAGGATAGGATAGAGGATAGGATAGAGGATAGGATAGGATAGAGGATAGGATAGGATAGAGGATAGGATAGGATAGAGGATACGATAGGATAGAGGAAAGGATAGAGGATAGGATAGAGGAAAGGATAGAGGATAGGATAGGATAGAGGATAGGATAGGATAGAGGATAGGATAGGATAGAGGATAGGATAGGATAGAGGATAGGATAGGATAGAGGATAGGATAGGATAGAGGATAGGATAGGATAGAGGATAGGATAGGATAGAGGATAGGATAGGATAGAGGATAGGATATAATAGAGGATAGGATCGAACAGAGGTTAGGATAGAGGATTGGGTTGGATAGAGGATAGGATAGGATAGAGGATAGGATAGGTGACTGGATAGGATAGAGGATAGGATAGGATAGAGGGTAGGATAGGATAGAGGATAGGATAGGATAGAGGATAGGATAGGATAGTGGATAGGATAGGATAGAGGATAGGATAGGATAGAGGATAGGATAGGATAGAGGATAGGATAGGATAGAGGATAGGATAGGATAGAGGATAAGATAGGATAGAGGATAGGATAGGATAGAGGATTGGATAGAATACAGGATTGCATTGAGGATAGGATAGGATAGAGGATAGGATAGAGGATACGATAGAGGATAGGATAGAGGATTCGATAGGATAGAGGATATTATAGGATACACGATAGGTTAGGATAGAGGATTCGATAGGATAGAGGATAGGATAGGATAGAGGATAGGATAGTGGATTGGATAGGATAGAGGATTGGATAGGATGGAGGATAGGATAAGATAGAGGATAGGATAGAGGATAGAATAAAGTATATGATAGGGGATTGGATAGGATAGAGGATAGGAGACGATAGAGGATAGGATAGGATAGAGCATAGGTTAGGATAGAGGATAGGATAGGAGAGAGGATAGGATAGGATAGGGGATAGGATAGGATAGGATAGAGGATACGATAGGATAGAGGATAGGATAGGATAGAGGATAGGATAGGATAGAGGATAGGATAGAGGATAGGATAGAGGATAGGATAGGTCAGAGGATAGGATAGGATGGAGGATAGGATAGGATATAGGATAGGATAGAGAATAGGATAGGGTAGAGGATAGGACAGGATAGATGATAGGATAGGGGATTCGATAGGATAGAGCATAGGAGAGGATAGAGGATAGGATAGGATAGAGGATACGATATTATAGAGGATAGGATAGGGGATTGTATAGGATAGAGGATAGGATAGGATAGGATAGAGGATAGGATAGGATAGAGGATAGGATAGGATAGGATAGGATAGAGGATAGGATAGGATAGAGGATAGGATATAATAGAGGATAGGATCGAACAGAGGATAGGATAGGGGATTGGGTTGGATAGAGGATATGATATTATAGAGGATAGGATAGGTGACTGGATAGGATAGAGGATAGGATAGGATAGAGGGTAGGATAGGATAGAGGATAGGATAGGATAGAGGATAGGATAGGATAGTGGATAGGATAGGATAGAGGATAGGATAGGATAGAGGATAGGATAGGATAGAGGATAGGATAGGATAGAGGATAGGATAGGATAGAGGATAAGATAGGATAGAGGATAGGATAGGATAGAGGATAGGATAGAGAATAGGATAGGGTAGAGGATAGGATAGGATAGAGGATAGGATAGGGGATTCGATAGGATAGAGCATAGGAGAGGATAGAGGATAGGATAGGATAGAGGATACGATATTATAGAGGATAGGATAGGGGATTGGATAGGATAGAGGATAGGATAGGATAGGATAGAGGATAGGATAGGATAGAGGATAGGATAGGATAGAGGATAGGATAGGATAGAGGATAGGATAGGATAGGATAGGATAGAGGATAGGATAGGATAGAGGATAGGATAGGATAGAGGATAGGATAAGATAGAGGATAGGATAGGATAGAGGATAGGATATTATAGAGGATAGGATAGGATAGAGGATAGGATAGGGGATTGGATAGGATAGAGGATAGGAGAGGAAAGAGGATAGGATAGGATAGAGGATACGATATTATAGGGGATAGGATAGGATAGAGGATAGGATAGGATAGAGGATATGATAGGACAGAAGATAAGATAGGATAGAGGATAGGGTAGGATAGAGGATAGGATAGGATAGATAAAATTATGGGAAAGAGGATAGGATTTGATAGAGGATATAATACGATAGAGGATAGGATACGATAGAGGGTAGGATATGATTGAAGATAGGATAGGATAGAGGATAAGATAGGATAGCGGATAAGGTAGGGGATAGGATAGAATAGAGAATAGTATAGGATAGAGGATAGGATAGGGGATTGGATAGGATAGGATAGAGGATAGGATGTGGGATTGGATAGGGTAGAGGATAGGATACGATAGAGGATAGGGTAGGATAATGAATAGGATAGGATAGATAATATTATAGGATAGAGGATAGAATATGATAGAGGATACGATATTATAGAGGATAGGATAGGATAGAGGATAGGATAGGGGATTGGATAGGATAGAGGATTGGATAGGATGGAGGATAGGATAGGATAGAGGATAGGATAGAGGATAGGATAGAGGATAGAATAAAGTATATGATAGGGGATTGGATAGGATAGAGGATAGGAGACGATAGAGGATAGGATAGGATAGAGCATAGGATAGGATAGAGGATAGGATAGGATAAAGGATAGGATAGGATAGGGGATAGGATAGGATAGGATAGAGGATACGATAGGATAGAGGATAGGATAGGATAGAGGGTAGGATAGGATAGAGGATAGGATAGAGGATAGGATAGGATAGAGGATAGGATAGAGGATAGGATAGGACAGAGGATAGGATAGGATGGAGGATAGGATAGGATATAGGATAGGATAGAGAATAGGATAGGGTAGAGGATAGGATAGGATAGAGGATAGGATAGGGGATTCGATAGGATAGAGCATAGGAGAGGATAGAGGATAGGATAGGATAGAGGATACGATATTATAGAGGATAGGATAGGGGATTGGATAGGATAGAGGATAGGATAGGATAGGATAGAGGATACGATAGGATGGAGGATAGGATAGGATAGGATAGGATAGAGGATAGGATAGGATAGAGGATAGGATAAGATAGAGGATAGGATAGGATAGAGGATAGGATAGGATAGGATAGGATAGAGGATAGGATAGGATAGAGGATAGGATAGGATAGAGGATAGGATAAGATAGAGGATAGGATAGGATAGAGGATAGGATATTATAGAGGATAGGATAGGATAGAGGATAGGATAGGGGATTGGATAGGATAGAGGATAGGAGAGGAAAGAGGATAGGATAGGATAGAGGAAACGATATTATAGGGGATAGGATAGGATAGAGGATAGGATAGGATAGAGGATATGATAGGACAGAAGATAAGATAGGATAGAGGATAGGGTAGGATAGAGGATAGGATAGGATAGATAAAATTATGGGAGAGAGGATAGGATATGATAGAGCATATAATACGATAGAGGATAGGATACGATAGAGGGTAGGATATGATTGAAGATAGGATAGGATAGAGGATAAGATAGGATAGCGGATAAGGTAGGGGATAGGGTAGGATAGAGAATAGTATAGGATAGAGGATAGGATAGGGGATTGGATAGGATAGGATAGAGCATAGGATGTGGGATTGGATAGGGTAGAGGATAGGATACGATAGAGGATAGGGTAGGATAGGGAATAGGATAGGATAGATAATATTATAGGATAGAGGATAGAATATGATAGAGGATACGATATTATAGAGGATAGGATAGGATAGAGGATAGGATAGGGGATTGGATAGGATAGAGGATTGGATAGGATGGAGGATAGGATAGGATAGAGGATAGGATAGAGGATAGAATAAAGTATATGATATGGGATTGGATAGGATAGAGGATAGGAGACGATAGAGGATAGGATAGGATAGAGCATAGGATAGGATAGAGGATAGGATAGGATAGAGGATAGGATAGGATAGGGGATAGGATAGGATAGGATAGAGGATACGATAGGATAGAGGATAGGATAGGATAGAGGATAGGATAGGATAGAGGATAGGATAGAGGATAGGATAGGATAGAGGATAGGATAGAGGATAGGATAGGACAGAGGATAGGATAGGATGGAGGATAGGATTGGATAGAGGATAGGATAGGATAGGATAGGATAGAGGATAGGATAGGATAGAGGATAGGATAGGATAGAGGATAGGATAAGATAGAGGATAGGATAGGATAGAGGATAGGATATTATAGAGGATAGGATAGGATAGAGGATAGGATAGGGGATTGGATAGGATAGAGGATAGGAGAGGAAAGAGGATAGGATAGGATAGAGGATACGATATTATAGGGGATAGGATAGGATAGAGGATAGGATAGGATAGAGGATATGATAGGACAGAAGATAAGATAGGATAGAGAATAGGATAGGATAGAGGATAGGATAGGATAGAGGATAGGATAGGATAGAGGATAGGATAGAGGATAGGATAGAGGATAGGATAGGATAGAGGATAGGATAGGATAGAGAATAGGATAAGATAGAGGATATGATAGGATAGATGATAGGATAGAGGATAGGATAGAGGATTCGATAGGATAGAGGATTCGATAGGATAGAGGATATTATAGGATACACGATAGGTTGGGATAGAGGATTCGATAGGATAGAGGATAGGACAGGGGATTGGATAGGATAGAGGATAGAATAGGATAGAGGATAGGATAGGATAGAGGATAGGATAGGATAGAAGATAGGATAGGATAGAGGATAGGATAGGATAGATGATAGGATAGGATACAGGATAGGATAGGATAGAGGATAGGATAGGATAGAGGATAGGATAGGATAGAGGATAGGATAGGATAGCGGATAGGATAGGATAGAGGATAGGATAGGATAGAGGATAGGATAGGATAGAGGATAGGATAGGATAGAGGATAGGATAGGATAGAGGATAGGATAGGATAGAGGATAGGATAGGATAGAGGATAGGATAGGATAGAGGATAGGATAGGATAGAGGATAGGATAGGATAGAGGATAGGATAGGATAGAGGATAGGATAGGATAGAGGATAGGATAGGATAGAGGATAGGATAGGATACAGGATAGGATAGGATAGAGGATAGGATAGGATAGAGGATAGGATCGGATAGAGGACAGGATAGGTGATTGGATAGGATAGAGGATAGGATCGGATAGAGGATAGGATAGGTGATTGGATAGGATAGAGGATAGGATAAGATAGAGGATAGGATAGGATAGAGGATAGGATATAATAGAGGATCGGATCCGATAGAGGATAGGATAGGGGATTCGTTGGATAGAGGATAGGATAGGATAGAGGATAGGATAGGATAGCGGATAGCATAGGATAGAGTATAGAATAGGATAAAGGATAGGATAGGATAGAGGATAGGATAGGATAGAGGAGAGGATAGGATAGAGTATAGAATAGGATAGAGGATAGGATAGGACAGAGGATAGGATAGGATTGAGGATAGGATAGGATAGATGATAAGACAGGATAGAGGATCGGATAGGGGATTGGATAGAGAATAGGATAGGATAGAGGATATAATAGGATAGAGGATAGGATAGGATAGAGGATAGGATAGGATAGAGGATAGGATAGTATAGAGGATAGGATAGGATAGAGGATAGGATAGAGGATAGGATAGAGGATAGGATAGGATAGAGGATAGGATAGGATAGAGCATAGGATAGGATAGAGGATAGGATAGGATAGAGTATAGGATAGAATAGAGGATAGGATAGAGGATTGGATGGGGTAGAGGATAGGATAGGATAGAGGATAGGATACGATAGAGGGTAGGATATGATTGAAGATAGGATAGGATAGAGGATAAGATAGGATAGCGGATAAGGTAGGGGATAGGATAGGATAGAGAATAGTATAGGATAGAGGATAGGATAGGGGATTGGATAGGATAGGATAGAGGATAGGATGTGGGATTGGATAGGGTAGAGGATAGGATACGATAGAGGATAGGGTAGGATAGGGAATAGGATAGGATAGATAATATTATAGGATAGAGGATAGAATATGATAGAGGATACGATATTATAGAGGATAGGATAGGATAGAGGATAGGATAGTGGATTGGATAGGATAGAGGATTGGATAGGATGGAGGATAGGATAGGATAGAGGATAGGATAGAGGATAGAATAAAGTATATGATAGGGGATTGGATAGGATAGAGGATAGGAGACGATAGAGGATAGGATAGGGGATATTATAGGATAGAGGATAGGGTAGGATAGCGGATAGGATAGCGGATAGGATAGGATAGAGTATAGAATAGGATAAAGGATAGGATAGGATAGAGGATAGGATAGATGATTGGATAGGATAGAGCATAGGATCGGATAGAGGATAGGATAGGATAGAGGATAGGATCGGATAGAGGATAGGATAGGTGATTGGATAGGATAGAGGATAGGATAGAGGATAGGATAGAGGATAGGATAGGATAGAGGATAGGATAGGATAGAGGATAGGATAGGATAGAGGATACGATAGGATAGAGGAAAGGATAGAGGATAGGATAGGATAGAGGATAGGATAGGATAGAGGATAGGATAGGATAGAGGATAGGATAGGATAGAGGATAGGATAGGATAGAGGATAGGATAGGATAGAGGATAGGATAGGATAGAGGATAGGATAGGATAGAGGATAGGATAGGATAGAGGATAGGATAGGATAGAGGATAAGATAGGATAGAGGATAAGATAGGATAGAGGATAGGATAGGATAGAGGATAGGATAGGATAGAGGATAGGATAGGATAGAGGATAGGATAGGATAGAGGATAAGATAGGATAGAGGATAGGATAGGATAGAGGATTGGATAGAATACAGGATTGCATTGAGGATAGGATAGGATAGAGGATAGGATAGAGGATACGATAGAGGATAGGATAGAGGATTCGATAGGATAGAGGATATTATAGGATACACGATAGGTTAGGATAGAGGATTCGATAGGATAGAGGATAGGATAGGATAGAGGATAGGATAGTGGATTGGATAGGATAGAGGATTGGATAGGATGGAGGATAGGATAAGATAGAGGATAGGATAGAGGATAGAATAAAGTATATGATAGGGGATTAGATAGGATAGAGGATAGGAGACGATAGAGGATAGGATAGGATAGAGCATAGGATAGGATAGAGGATAGGATAGGAGAGAGGATAGGATAGGATAGGGGATAGGATAGGATAGGATAGAGGATACGATAGGATAGAGGATAGGATAGGATAGAGGATAGGATAGGATAGAGGATAGGATAGAGGATAGGATAGAGGATAGGATAGGTCAGAGGATAGGATAGGATGGAGGATAGGATAGGATATAGGATAGGATAGAGAATAGGATAGGGTAGAGGATAGGACAGGATAGAGGATAGGATAGGGGATTCGATAGGATAGAGCATAGGAGAGGATAGAGGATAGGATAGGATAGAGGATACGATATTATAGAGGATAGGATAGGGGATTGTATAGGATAGAGGATAGGATAGGATAGGATAGAGGATAGGATAGGATAGGATAGGATAGAGGATAGGATAGGATAGAGGATAGGATATAATAGAGGATAGGATCGAACAGAGGATAGGATAGGGGATTGGGTTGGATAGAGGATATGATATTATAGAGGATAGGATAGGTGACTGGATAGGATAGAGGATAGGATAGGATAGAGGGTAGGATAGGATAGAGGATAGGATAGGATAGAGGATAGGATAGGATAGTGGATAGGATAGGATAGAGGATAGGATAGGATAGAGGATAGGATAGGATAGAGGATAGGATAGGATAGAGGATAGGATAGGATAGAGGATAAGATAGGATAGAGGATAGGATAGGATAGAGGATAGGATAGGATAGAGGATAGGATAGGATAGAGGATACGATATTATAGGGGATAGGATAGGATAGAGGATAGGATAGGATAGAGGATATTATAGGACAGAAGATAAGATAGGATAGAGGATAGGGTAGGATAGAGGATAGGATAGGATAGATAAAATTATGGGAAAGAGGATAGGATATGATAGAGGATATAATACGATAGAGGATAGGATACGATAGAGGGTAGGATATGATTGAAGATAGGATAGGATAGAGGATAAGATAGGATAGCGGATAAGGTAGGGGATAGGATAGGATAGAGAATAGTATACGATAGAGGATAGGATAGGGGATTGGATAGGATAGGATAGAGGATAGGATGTGGGATTGTATAGGGTAGAGGATAGGATACGATAGAGGATAGGGTAGGATAGGGAATAGGATAGGATAGATAATATTATAGGATAGAGGTTAGAATATGATAGAGGATACGATATTATAAAGGATAGGATAGGATAGAGGATAGGATAGGGGATTGGATAGGATAGAGGATTGGATAGGATGGAGGATAGGATAGGATAGAGGATAGGATAGAGGATAGAATAAAGTATATGATAGGGGATTGGATAGGATAGAGGATAGGAGCCGATAGAGGATAGGATAGGATAGAGCATAGGATAGGATAGAGGATAGGATAGGATAGAGGATAGGATAGGATAGGGGATAGGATAGGATAGGATAGAGGATACGATAGGATAGAGGATAGGATAGGATAGAGGATAGGATAGGATAGAGGATAGGATAGAGGATAGGATAGGATAGAGGATAGGATAGGATAGAGGATAGGATAGAGGATAGGATAGGACAGAGGATAGGATAGGATGGAGGATAGGATAGGATATAGGATAGGATAGAGAATAGGATAGGGTAGAGGATAGGATAGGATAGAGGATAGGATAGGGGATTCGATAGGATAGAGCATAGGAGAGGATAGAGGATAGGATAGGATAGAGGATACGATATTATAGAGGATAGGATAGGGGATTGGATAGGATAGAGGATAGGATAGGATAGGATAGAGGATAGGATAGGATAGAGGATAGGATAGGATAGAGGATAGGATAGGATAGGATAGGATAGAGGATAGGATAGGATAGAGGATAGGATAGGATAGAGGATAGGATAAGATAGAGGATAGGATAGGATAGAGGATAGGATATTATAGAGGATAGGATAGGATAGAGGATAGGATAGGGGATTGGATAGGATAGAGGATAGGATAGGATAGGATAGAGGATAGGATAGGATAGAGGATACGATAGGATGGAGGATAGGATAGGATAGGATAGGATAGAGGATAGGATAGGATAGAGGATAGGATAAGATAGAGGATAGGATAGGATAGAGGATAGGATATTATAGAGGATAGGATAGGATAGAGGATAGGATAGGGGATTGGATAGGATAGAGGATAGGAGAGGAAAGAGGATAGGATAGGATAGAGGAAACGATATTATAGGGGATAGGATAGGATAGAGGATAGGATAGGATAGAGGATATGATAGGACAGAAGATAAGATAGGATAGAGGATAGGGTAGGATAGAGGATAGGATAGGATAGATAAAATTATGGGAGAGAGGATAGGATATGATAGAGCATATAATACGATAGAGGATAGGATACGATAGAGGGTAGGATATGATTGAAGATAGGATAGGATAGAGGATAAGATAGGATAGCGGATAAGGTAGGGGATAGGGTAGGATAGAGAATAGTATAGGATAGAGGATAGGATAGGGGATTGGATAGGATAGGATAGAGCATAGGATGTGGGATTGGATAGGGTAGAGGATAGGATACGATAGAGGATAGGGTAGGATAGGGAATAGGATAGGATAGATAATATTATAGGATAGAGGATAGAATATGATAGAGGATACGATATTATAGAGGATAGGATAGGATAGAGGATAGGATAGGGGATTGGATAGGATAGAGGATTGGATAGGATGGAGGATAGGATAGGATAGAGGATAGGATAGAGGATAGAATAAAGTATATGATAGGGGATTGGATAGGATAGAGGATAGGAGACGATAGAGGATAGGATAGGATAGAGCATAGGATAGGATAGAGGATAGGATAGGATAGAGGATAGGATAGGATAGGGGATAGGATAGGATAGGATAGAGGATACGATAGGATAGAGGATAGGATAGGATAGAGGATAGGATAGGATAGAGGATAGGATAGAGGATAGGATAGGATAGAGGATAGGATAGAGGATAGGATAGGACAGAGGATAGGATAGGATGGAGGATAGGATTGGATAGAGGATAGGATAGGATAGGATAGGATAGAGGATAGGATAGGATAGAGGATAGGATAGGATAGAGGATAGGATAAGATAGAGGATAGGATAGGATAGAGGATAGGATATTATAGAGGATAGGATAGGATAGAGGATAGGATAGGGGATTGGATAGGATAGAGGATAGGAGAGGAAAGAGGATAGGATAGGATAGAGGATACGATATTATAGGGGATAGGATAGGATAGAGGATAGGATAGGATAGAGGATATGATAGGACAGAAGATAAGATAGGATAGAGGATAGGGTAGGATAGAGGATAGGATAGGATAGATAAAATTATGGGAAAGAGGATAGGATTTGATAGAGGATATAATACGATAGAGGATAGGATACGATAGAGGGTAGGATATGATTGAAGATAGGATAGGATAGCGGATAAGATAGGATAGCGGATAAGGTAGGGGATAGGATAGAATAGAGAATAGTATAGGATAGAGGATAGGATAGGGGATTGGATAGGATAGGATAGAGGATAGGATGTGGGATTGGATAGGGTAGAGGATAGGATACGATAGAGGATAGGGTAGGATAGGGAATAGGATAGGATAGATAATATTATAGGATAGAGGATACGATATTATAGAGGATAGGATAGGATAGAGGATAGGATAAGGGATTGGATAGGATAGAGGATTGGATAGGATGGAGGATAGGATAGGATAGAGGATAGGATAGAGGATAGAATAAAGTATATGATAGGGGATTGGATAGGATAGAGGATAGGAGACGATAGAGGATAGGATAGGATAGAGCATAGGATAGGATAGAGGATAGGATAGGATAAAGGATAGGATAGGATAGGGGATAGGATAGGATAGGATAGAGGATACGATAGGATAGAGGATAGGATAGGATAGAGGATAGGATAGGATAGAGGATAGGATAGAGGATAGGATAGGATAGAGGATAGGATAGAGGATAGGATAGAGGATAGGATAGGACAGAGGATAGGATAGGATGGAGGATAGGATAGGATATAGGATAGGATAGAGAATAGGATAGGGTAGAGGATAGGATAGGATAGAGGATAGGATAGGGGATTCGATAGGATAGAGCATAGGAGAGGATAGAGGATAGGATAGGATAGAGGATACGATATTATAGAGGATAGGATAGGGGATTGGATAGGATAGAGGATAGGATAGGATAGGATAGAGGATACGATAGGATGGAGGATAGGATAGGATAGGATAGGATAGAGGATAGGATAGGATAGAGGATAGGATAAGATAGAGGATAGGATAGGATAGAGGATAGGATAGGATAGGATAGGATAGAGGATAGGATAGGATAGAGGATAGGATAGGATAGAGGATAGGATAAGATAGAGGATAGGATAGGATAGAGGATAGGATATTATAGAGGATAGGATAGGATAGAGGATAGGATAGGGGATTGGATAGGATAGAGGATAGGAGAGGAAAGAGGATAGGATAGGATAGAGGAAACGATATTATAGGGGATAGGATAGGATAGAGGATAGGATAGGATAGAGGATATGATAGGACAGAAGATAAGATAGGATAGAGGATAGGGTAGGATAGAGGATAGGATAGGATAGATAAAATTATGGGAGAGAGGATAGGATATGATAGAGCATATAATACGATAGAGGATAGGATACGATAGAGGGTAGGATATGATTGAAGATAGGATAGGATAGAGGATAAGATAGGATAGCGGTTAAGGTAGGGGATAGGGTAGGATAGAGAATAGTATAGGATAGAGGATAGGATAGGGGATTGGATAGGATAGGATAGAGCATAGGATGTGGGATTGGATAGGGTAGAGGATAGGATACGATAGAGGATAGGGTAGGATAGGGAATAGGATAGGATAGATAATATTATAGGATAGAGGATAGAATATGATAGAGGATACGATATTATAGAGGATAGGATAGGATAGAGGATAGGATAGGGGATTGGATAGGATAGAGGATTGGATAGGATGGAGGATAGGATAGGATAGAGGATAGGATAGAGGATAGAATAAAGTATATGATAGGGGATTGGATAGGATAGAGGATAGGAGACGATAGAGGATAGGATAGGATAGAGCATAGGATAGGATAGTGGATAGGATAGGATAGAGGATAGGATAGGATAGGGGATAGGATAGGATAGGATAGAGGATACGATAGGATAGAGGATAGGATAGGATAGAGGATAGGATAGGATAGAGGATAGGATAGAGGATAGGATAGGATAGAGGATAGGATAGAGGATAGGATAGGACAGAGGATAGGATAGGATGGAGGATAGGATTGGATAGAGGATAGGATAGGATAGGATAGGATAGAGGATAGGATAGGATAGAGGATAGGATAGGATAGAGGATAGGATAAGATAGAGGATAGGATAGGATAGAGGATAGGATATTATAGAGGATAGGATAGGATAGAGGATAGGATAGGGGATTGGATAGGATAGAGGATAGGAGAGGAAAGAGGATAGGATAGGATAGAGGATACGATATTATAGGGGATAGGATAGGATAGAGGATAGGATAGGATAGAGGATATGATAGGACAGAAGATAAGATAGGATAGAGGATAGGGTAGGATAGAGGATAGGATAGGATAGATAAAATTATGGGAAAGAGGATAGGATTTGATAGAGGATATAATACGATAGAGGATAGGATACGATAGAGGGTAGGATATGATTGAAGATAGGATAGGATAGCGGATAAGATAGGATAGCGGATAAGGTAGGGGATAGGATAGAATAGAGAATAGTATAGGATAGAGGATAGGATAGGGGATTGGATAGGATAGGATAGAGGATAGGATGTGGGATTGGATAGGGTAGAGGATAGGATACGATAGAGGATAGGGTAGGATAGGGAATAGGATAGGATAGATAATATTATAGGATAGAGGATACGATATTATAGAGGATAGGATAGGATAGAGGATAGGATAAGGGATTGGATAGGATAGAGGATTGGATAGGATGGAGGATAGGATAGGATAGAGGATAGGATAGAGGATAGAATAAAGTATATGATAGGGGATTGGATAGGATAGAGGATAGGAGACGATAGAGGATAGGATAGGATAGAGCATAGGATAGGATAGAGGATAGGATAGGATAAAGGATAGGATAGGATAGGGGATAGGATAGGATAGGATAGAGGATACGATAGGATAGAGGATAGGATAGGATAGAGGATAGGATAGGATAGAGGATAGGATAGAGGATAGGATAGGATAGAGGATAGGATAGAGGATAGGATAGAGGATAGGATAGGACAGAGGATAGGATAGGATGGAGGATAGGATAGGATATAGGATAGGATAGAGAATAGGATAGGGTAGAGGATAGGATAGGATAGAGGATAGGATAGGGGATTCGATAGGATAGAGCATAGGAGAGGATAGAGGATAGGATAGGATAGAGGATACGATATTATAGAGGATAGGATAGGGGATTGGATAGGATAGAGGATAGGATAGGATAGGATAGAGGATAGGATAGGATAGAGCATAGGATAGGATAGAGGATAGGATAGGATAAAGGATAGGATAGGATAGGGGATAGGATAGGATAGGATAGAGGATACGATAGGATAGAGGATAGGATAGGATAGAGGATAGGATAGGATAGAGGATAGGATAGAGGATAGGATAGGATAGAGGATAGGATAGAGGATAGGATAGAGGATAGGATAGGACAGAGGATAGGATAGGATGGAGGATAGGATAGGATATAGGATAGGATAGAGAATAGGATAGGGTAGAGGATAGGATAGGATAGAGGATAGGATAGGGGATTCGATAGGATAGAGCATAGGAGAGGATAGAGGATAGGATAGGATAGAGGATACGATATTATAGAGGATAGGATAGGGGATTGGATAGGATAGAGGATAGGATAGGATAGGATAGAGGATAGGATAGGATGGAGGATAGGATAGGATAGGATAGGATAGAGGATAGGATAGGATAGAGGATAGGATAAGATAGAGGATAGGATAGGATAGAGGATAGGATAGGATAGAGGATAGGATAGGATAGAGGATTGGATAGGATAGAGGATAGGATAGGATAGAGGATAGGATAGGATAGAGGATAGGATAGGATAGAGGATAGGATAGGATAGATGATAGGATAGGATACAGGATAGGATAGGATAGAGGATAGGATAGGATAGAGGATAGGATAGGATAGAGGATAGGATAGGATAGCGGATAGGATAGGATAGAGGATAGGATAGGATAGAGGATAGGATAGGATAGAGGATAGGATAGGATAGAGGATAGGATAGGATAGAGGATAGGATAGGATAGAGGATAGGATAGGATAGAGGATAGGATAGGATAGAGGATAGGATTGGATAGAGGATAGGATAGGATAGAGGATAGGATAGGATAGAGGATAGGATAGGATAGAGGATAGGATAGGATAGAGGATAGGATAGGATACAGGATAGGATAGGATAGAGGATAGGATAGGATAGAGGATAGGATAGGATAGAGGATAGGATAGGATAGAGGATAGGATAGGATAGAGGATAGGATAGGATAGAGGATAGGATAGGATAGAGGTTAGGATAGGATAGAGGATAGGATAGGATAGAGGATAGGATCGGATAGAGGATAGGATAGGTGATTGGATAGGATAGAGGATAGGATAGGATAGAGGATAGGATAGGATAGGATATAGGATAGGATAGGATAGAGGATACGATAGGATAGAGGAAAGGATAGAGGATAGGATAGGATAGAGGATAGGATAGGTTAGAGGATAGGATAGGATGGAGGATAGGATAGGTGATTGGATAGGATAGAGGATAGGATAGGATAGAGGATAGGATAGGATAGAGGATAGGATAGGATAGGATAGAGGATAGGATAGGATAGAGGATAGGATAGGATAGAGGATAGGATAGGATAGAGGATAGGATAGGATAGAGGATAGGATAGGATAGAGGATAGGATAGGATAGGGGATAGGATAGGATAGGATAGAGGATACGATAGGATAGAGGATAGGATAGGATAGAGGGTAGGATAGGATAGAGGATAGGATAGAGGATAGGATAGGATAGAGGATAGGATAGAGGATAGGATAGGACAGAGGATAGGATAGGATGGAGGATAGGATAGGATATAGGATAGGATAGAGAATAGGATAGGGTAGAGGATAGGATAGGATAGAGGATAGGATAGGGGATTCGATAGGATAGAGCATAGGAGAGGATAGAGGATAGGATAGGATAGAGGATACGATATTATAGAGGATAGGATAGGGGATTGGATAGGATAGAGGATAGGATAGGATAGGATAGAGGATACGATAGGATGGAGGATAGGATAGGATAGGATAGGATAGAGGATAGGATAGGATAGAGGATAGGATAAGATAGAGGATAGGATAGGATAGAGGATAGGATAGGATAGGATAGGATAGAGGATAGGATAGGATAGAGGATAGGATAGGATAGAGGATAGGATAAGATAGAGGATAGGATAGGATAGAGGATAGGATATTATAGAGGATAGGATAGGATAGAGGATAGGATAGGGGATTGGATAGGATAGAGGATAGGAGAGGAAAGAGGATAGGATAGGATAGAGGAAACGATATTATAGGGGATAGGATAGGATAGAGGATAGGATAGGATAGAGGATATGATAGGACAGAAGATAAGATAGGATAGAGGATAGGGTAGGATAGAGGATAGGATAGGATAGATAAAATTATGGGAGAGAGGATAGGATATGATAGAGCATATAATACGATAGAGGATAGGATACGATAGAGGGTAGGATATGATTGAAGATAGGATAGGATAGAGGATAAGATAGGATAGCGGTTAAGGTAGGGGATAGGGTAGGATAGAGAATAGTATAGGATAGAGGATAGGATAGGGGATTGGATAGGATAGGATAGAGCATAGGATGTGGGATTGGATAGGGTAGAGGATAGGATACGATAGAGGATAGGGTAGGATAGGGAATAGGATAGGATAGATAATATTATAGGATAGAGGATAGAATATGATAGAGGATACGATATTATAGAGGATAGGATAGGATAGAGGATAGGATAGGGGATTGGATAGGATAGAGGATTGGATAGGATGGAGGATAGGATAGGATAGAGGATAGGATAGAGGATAGAATAAAGTATATGATAGGGGATTGGATAGGATAGAGGATAGGAGACGATAGAGGATAGGATAGGATAGAGCATAGGATAGGATAGTGGATAGGATAGGATAGAGGATAGGATAGGATAGGGGATAGGATAGGATAGGATAGAGGATACGATAGGATAGAGGATAGGATAGGATAGAGGATAGGATAGGATAGAGGATAGGATAGAGGATAGGATAGGATAGAGGATAGGATAGAGGATAGGATAGGACAGAGGATAGGATAGGATGGAGGATAGGATTGGATAGAGGATAGGATAGGATAGGATAGGATAGAGGATAGGATAGGATAGAGGATAGGATAGGATAGAGGATAGGATAAGATAGAGGATAGGATAGGATAGAGGATAGGATATTATAGAGGATAGGATAGGATAGAGGATAGGATAGGGGATTGGATAGGATAGAGGATAGGAGAGGAAAGAGGATAGGATAGGATAGAGGATACGATATTATAGGGGATAGGATAGGATAGAGGATAGGATAGGATAGAGGATATGATAGGACAGAAGATAAGATAGGATAGAGGATAGGGTAGGATAGAGGATAGGATAGGATAGATAAAATTATGGGAAAGAGGATAGGATTTGATAGAGGATATAATACGATAGAGGATAGGATACGATAGAGGGTAGGATATGATTGAAGATAGGATAGGATAGCGGATAAGATAGGATAGCGGATAAGGTAGGGGATAGGATAGAATAGAGAATAGTATAGGATAGAGGATAGGATAGGGGATTGGATAGGATAGGATAGAGGATAGGATGTGGGATTGGATAGGGTAGAGGATAGGATACGATAGAGGATAGGGTAGGATAGGGAATAGGATAGGATAGATAATATTATAGGATAGAGGATACGATATTATAGAGGATAGGATAGGATAGAGGATAGGATAAGGGATTGGATAGGATAGAGGATTGGATAGGATGGAGGATAGGATAGGATAGAGGATAGGATAGAGGATAGAATAAAGTATATGATAGGGGATTGGATAGGATAGAGGATAGGAGACGATAGAGGATAGGATAGGATAGAGCATAGGATAGGATAGAGGATAGGATAGGATAAAGGATAGGATAGGATAGGGGATAGGATAGGATAGGATAGAGGATACGATAGGATAGAGGATAGGATAGGATAGAGGATAGGATAGGATAGAGGATAGGATAGAGGATAGGATAGGATAGAGGATAGGATAGAGGATAGGATAGAGGATAGGATAGGACAGAGGATAGGATAGGATGGAGGATAGGATAGGATATAGGATAGGATAGAGAATAGGATAGGGTAGAGGATAGGATAGGATAGAGGATAGGATAGGGGATTCGATAGGATAGAGCATAGGAGAGGATAGAGGATAGGATAGGATAGAGGATACGATATTATAGAGGATAGGATAGGGGATTGGATAGGATAGAGGATAGGATAGGATAGGATAGAGGATAGGATAGGATGGAGGATAGGATAGGATAGGATAGGATAGAGGATAGGATAGGATAGAGGATAGGATAAGATAGAGGATAGGATAGGATAGAGGATAGGATAGGATAGAGGATAGGATAGGATAGAGGATTGGATAGGATAGAGGATAGGATAGGATAGAGGATAGGATAGGATAGAGGATAGGATAGGATAGAGGATAGGATAGGATAGATGATAGGATAGGATACAGGATAGGATAGGATAGAGGATAGGATAGGATAGAGGATAGGATAGGATAGAGGATAGGATAGGATAGAGGATAGGATAGGATAGAGGATAGGATAGGATAGAGGATAGGATAGGATAGAGGATAGGATAGGATAGAGGATAGGATAGGATAGAGGATAGGATAGGATAGAGGATAGGATAGGATAGAGGATAGGATAGGATAGAGGATAGGATAGGATAGAGGATAGGATAGGATAGAGGATAGGATAGGATAGAGGATAGGATAGGATAGAGGATAGGATAGGATACAGGATAGGATAGGATAGAGGATAGGATAGGATAGAGGATAGGATAGGATAGAGGATAGGATAGGATAGAGGATAGGATAGGATAGAGGATAGGATAGGATAGAGGATAGGATAGGATAGAGGTTAGGATAGGATAGAGGATAGGATAGGATAGAGGATAGGATCGGATAGAGGATAGGATAGGTGATTGGATAGGATAGAGGATAGGATAGGATAGAGGATAGGATAGGATAGGATATAGGATAGGATAGGATAGAGGATACGATAGGATAGAGGAAAGGATAGAGGATAGGATAGGATAGAGGATAGGATAGGTTAGAGGATAGGATAGGATAGAGGATAGGATAGGTGATTGGATAGGATAGAGGATAGGATAGGATAGAGGATAGGATAGGATAGAGGATAGGATAGGATAGGATAGAGGATAGGATAGGATAGAGGATAGGATAGGATAGAGGATAGGATAGGATAGAGGATAGGATAGGATAGAGGATAGGATAGGATAGAGGATAGGATAGGATAGAGGATAGGATAGGATAGAGGATAGGATAGGATAGAGGATAGGATAGGATAGAGGATAGGATAGGATAGAGGATAGGATAGGATAGAGGATAGGATAGGATAGGATAGAGGATAGGATAGAGGATAGGATAGGATAGAGGATAGGATAGGATAGAGGATAGGATAGGTTAGAGGATAGGATAGGATAGAGGATAGGATAGGATAGAGGATAGGATAGGATAGAGGATAGGATAGGATAGAGGATAGGATAGGATAGAGGATAGGATAGGATAGAGGATAGGATAGGATAGAGGATAGGATAGGATAGAGGATAGGATAGGATAGAGGATAGGATAGGATAGAGGATAGGATAGGATAGAGGATAGGATAGGATAGAGGATAGGATAGGATAGAGGATGGGATATAATAGACGATAGGATCGAACAGAGGATAGGATAGGGGATTGGATTGGATACAGGATAGGAAAGGATAGAGGATAGGATAGGTGATTGGATAGGATAGAGGATAGGATAGGATAGAGGATCGGATAGAGGATAGGATAGAGGATAGGATAGAGGATAGGATAGGATAGAGGATAGGATAGGATAGAGGATAGGATAGGATAGAGGATAGGATAGGATAGAGGATAGGATAGGATAGAGGATAGGATAGGATAGAGGATAGGATAGGATAGAGGATATTATAGGATAGAGGATAGGATAGGATAGAGGATAGGATAGGATAGAGGATAGGATAGCATAGAGGATAGGATAGGATAGAGGATAGGATAGGATAGAGGATGGGATATAATAGACGATAGGATCGAGCAGAGGATAGGATAGGGGATTGGATTGGATACAAGATAGGATAGGATAGAGGATAGGATAGGTGATTGGATAGGATAGAGGATAGGATAGGATAGAGGATAGGATAGAGGATAGGATAGGATAGAGGATAGGATAGGATAGAGGATAGGATAGGATAGAGGATAGGATAGGATAGAGGATAGGATAGGATAGAGGATAGGATAGGATAGAGGATAGGATAGGATAGAGGATAGGATAGGATAGAGGATAGGATAGTATAGAGGACAGGATAGGAAAGAGTATAGGATACAATAGAGGATGGAATAGGATAGAGGATAGGATATAATTGAAGATAAGATATTATAGAGGATAGGATAGGATAGGATAGAGGATCAGATAGGATAGAGGATGGGGTAGGATAGAGGATACGATATGATAGCGGATAGGATAGCGGATAGGATAGCGGATAGGATAGGATAGAGGATAGGATAGGATAGAGGATAGGATAGGATAGCGGATAGGATCGAACAGAGGATAGGATAGGGGATTGGATTGGATACAAGATAGGATAGGATAGAGGATAGGATAGGTGATTGGATAGGATAGAGGATAGGATAGGATAGAGGATAGGATAGGATAGAGGATAGGATAGGATAGAGGATGGGATAGGATAGAGGATAGGATAGGATAGAGGATAGGATAGGATAGAGGATAGGATAGGATAGAGGATAGGATAGGATAGAGGATAGGATAGGATAGAGGATAGGATAGGATAGAGGATAGGATAGGATAGAGGATAGGATAGGATAGAGGATAGGATAGGATAGAGGATAGGATAGGATAGAGGATAGGATAGGATAGAGGATAGGATAGGATAGAGGATAGGATAGGATAGAGGATAGGATAGGATAGAGGATAGGATAGGATAGAGGATAGGATAGGATAGAGGATAGGATAGGATAGAGGATAGGATAGGATAGAGGATAGGATAGGATAGAGGATAGGATAGGATAGAGGATAGGATAGGATAGAGGATAGGATAGGATAGAGGATAGGATAGGATAGAGGATAGGATAGGATAGAGGATAGGATAGGATAGAGGATAGGATAGGATAGAGGATAGGATAGGATAGAGGATAGGATAGGATAGAGGATAGGATAGGATAGAGGATAGGATAGGATAGAGGATAGGATAGGATAGAGGATAGGATAGGATAGAGGATAGGATAGGATAGAGGATAGGATAGGATAGAGGATAGGATAGGATAGAGGATAGGATAGGATAGAGGATAGGATAGGATAGAGGATAGGATAGGATAGGATAGAGGATAGGATAGAGGATAGGATAGGATAGAGGATAGGATAGTATAGAGGATAGGATAGGATAGAGGATAGGATAAGATAGAGGATAGGATAGGATAGAGGATAGTATAGGATACAGGATAGGATAGGATAGAGGATAGGATATAATAGACGATAGGATCGAACAGAGGATAGGATAGGGGATTGGATTGGATACAGGATAGGAAAGGATAGAGGATAGGATAGGTTATTGGATAGGATAGAGGATAGGATAGGATAGAGGATAGGATAGAGGATAGGATACGATAGAGGATAGGATAGGATAGAGGATAGGATAGGATAGAGGATAGGATAGGATAGAGGATAGGATAGGATAGAGGATAGGATAGGATAGAGGATAGGATAGGATAGAGGATAGGATAGGATAGAGGATAGGATAGGATAGAGGATAGGATAGGATAGCGGATAGGATAGGATAGGGGATTGGATAGGATTGAGGATAGGATAGGATAGAGGAGAGGATAGGATAGGGGATCGGATAGGATAGGCGATAGGATAGGGGATTGGATAGAATAGAGGACAGGAGACGATACAGGATAGGATAGGATAGAGGATAGGATCGGATAGAGGATAGCATAGGTGATTGGATAGAGGATAGGATAGGTGATTGGATAGGATAGAGGATAGGATAAGGGATTGGAGACGATAGAGGATAGGATGGGATAGGATAGAGGATAGGATAGTGGATTGGATAGGATAGAGGATAGGATAGGATAGAGGATAGGATAGGATAGCGGATAGGATAGGATAGGGGATAGGATAGGATAGAGGAGAGGATAGGATAGGGGATCGGATAGGATTGAGGATAGGATTGGATAGAGGATAGTATAGAGAATAGGATAGAGGATAGGATAGGATAGAGGATAGGATAGGATATAGGATATTATACAATACAGGATAGGATAGGATAGAGGGTAGGATATTATAGAGGATGGGATAGGATAGAGGATACGATAGGATAGAGGATAGGATAGCATAGAGGATAGGATAGGATACAGGATAGGTTAGGATAGAGAATAGGACAGGATAGAGGATAGGATAGGATAGAGGATAGGACAGGATAGAGGATAGGATAGGATAGAGGATAGGATAGGATAGGATAGAGGGAAGGATACGATGGAGGATGGGATTGGATAGAGGATACGATAGGATAGAGGATAGGATAGGATAGAGGATTGGATAGGATAGAGGAAAGGATAGGGGATTGGTTAGGATAGAGGACAGGAGACGATAGAAGATAGGATTGGATAGAGGATAGGATAGTATAGAGGATAGGGTAGGATAGAGGATAGGATAGCATAGAGGATAGGATAGGATACAGGATAGGATAGGATAGAGAATAGGACAGGATAGAGGATAGGATAGGATAGAGGATAGGATAGTATAGAGGATAAAATAGGATAGAGGATAGGATAGGATAGAGGATACGATAGGATAGAGGATCGGATAGGGGATGGGATAGAGAATAGGATAGGATAGAGGATAGGATAGAGGATAGGATAGGATAGAGGATATGATAGGATAGGGGATATTATAGGATAGAGGATAGGATAGGATAGAGGATAGGATATAATAGACGATAGGATCGAACAGAGGATAGGATAGGGGATTGGATTGGATACAGGATAGGAAAGGATAGAGGATAGGATAGGTTATTGGATAGGATAGAGGATAGGATAGGATAGAGGATAGGATAGAGGATAGGATACGATAGAGGATAGGATAGGATAGAGGATAGGATAGGATAGAGGATAGGATAGGATAGAGGATAGGATAGGATAGAGGATAGGATAGGATAGAGGATAGGATAGGATAGAGAATAGGATAGGATAGATGATATTATAGGAAAGAGGATTGGATATGATAGAGGATAGGATAGGATATAGGATACGACAGGATAGAAGATAGGATAGGATAGAGGATAGGATAGGATAGAGGATAGGATAGGATAGAGGATAGGATATGTCAGAGAATGGGATAGGATACAGGATAGGATAGGATAGAGAATAGAATAGGATAGATAATATTATAGGATAGGGTACAGGATAGGGTAGAGGATAGGACAGGATAGAGGATAGGATAGGCGGTTTTAATAGGATAGAGGATAGGATACGATAGACGATAGGATAGGATAGAGGATAGGATAGGATAGAGAATAGGATAGGATAGATGATATTATAGGAAAGAGGATTGGATATGATAGAGGATAGGATAGGATATAGGATACTACAGGATAGAAGATAGGATAGGATAGAGGATAGGATAGGATAGAGGATAGGATAGGATAGAGGATAGGATAGGATAGAGGATAGGATAGGATAGAGGATAGGATAGGATAGAGGATAGGATAGGATAGAGGATAGGATAGGATAGAGGATAGGATAGGATAGAGGATAGGATTGGATAGAGGATAGGATAGGATAGAGGATAGGATAGGATAGAGGATAGGATAGGATAGAGGATAGGATAGAGGATAGGATAGGATAGAGGATAGGATAGGATAGAGGATAGGATATAATAGAGGATAGGATCGAACTGAGGATAGGATAGGGGATTGGATTGGATAGAGGATAGGGTAGGATAGGCGATAGGATAGGGGATTGGATAGAGGATAGGATAGGTGATTGGATAGGATAGAGGATAGGATAAGGGATTGGAGACGATAGAGGATAGGATGGGATAGGATAGAGGATAGGATAGTGGATTGGATAGGATAGAGGATAGGATAGGATAGAGGATAGGATAGGATAGCGGATAGGATAGGATAGGGGATTGGATAGGATTGAGGATAGGATAGGATAGAGGAGAGGATAGGATAGGGGATCGGATAGGATTGAGGATAGGATTGGATAGAGGATAGGATAGAGAATAGGATAGAGGAAAGGATAGGGGATTGGATAGGATAGAGGACAGGAGACGATAGAAGATAGGATAGGATAGAGGATAGGATAGGATAGAGGATAGGATAGGATAGAGGATAGGATAGGATAGAGGATAGGATAGGATAGAGGATAGGAGAGGATAGATGATAGGATATTATAGAGGATAGGATACGATAGAGGATAGGATAGGATAGAGGATAGGATAGGGGATTGGATAGGACAGAGGATAGGATAGGATAGAGGATAGGATCGGATAGAGGATAGGATAGCATAGAGGATAGGATACGACAGAGTATAGGATAGAGGATAGGATAGGATAGAGGATAGGACAGGATAGAGGAGAGGATAGGATAGGATAGGATAGAGGGAAGGATACGATGGAGGATGGGATTGGATAGAGGATACGATAGGATAGAGGATAGGATAGGATAGAGGATTGGATAGGATAGAGGAAAGGATAGGGGATTGGATAGGATAGGGGACAGGAGACGATAGAAGATAGGATTGGATAGAGGATAGGATAGGATAGAGGATAGGATAGGATAGAGGATAGGATAGGATAGAGGATAGGATAGGATAGGATAGAGGGAAGGATACGATAGAGGATGGGATTGGATAGAGGATGTGATAGGATAGAGGATAGGATAAGATAGAGGATTGGATAGGATAGAGGAAAGGATAGGGGATTGGATAGGATAGAGGACAGGAGACGATAGAAGATAGGATAGGATAGACGATAGCATAGGAGACAGGATTGGATAGGATAGAGGAAAGGATAGGGGATTGGATAGGATAGAGGACAGGAGAAGATAGAAGATAGGATAGGATAGAGGATTGGATAGGATAGAGGAAAGGATACGATAGAGGATGGGATTGGATAGAGGATATGATAGGATAGAGGATAGGATAAGATAGAGGATTGGATAGGATAGAGGATAGGATAGGATAGGGGATAGGATAGGGGATTGGATAGGATAGTTGATGGAATAGGATAGAGGATAGGATAGGATAGAGAAGAGGATAGGATAGATGATATTAAAGGAAAGAGGATAGGATATGATAGAGGATACGATATTATAGAGGATAGGATAGGATAGAGGATACGATATTATAAAGGATAGGATAGGACAGAGTATAGGATTGAGGATATATTATAGGATAGAGGATAGGATAGGATAGAGGATACGATATTATAGACGATATGATAGGATAGAGGATACGATATTATAGAGGATAGGATAGGACAGAGGATAGGATTGAGGATAGATTATAGGATAGAGGATAGGATAGGATAGAGGATACGATAGGATAGAAGATAGGATAGGATAGAGGATAGGATAGTATAGAGGATAGGATAGGATAGAGGATAGGATACGATAGCGTATAGGATATATGATTGAATAGGATAGAGGATAGGATACGATAGAGGATTGCATAGGGTAGGATATAGAATAGGATGGGATGGATGATATTATAGGATACAGGACAGGATAGGATAGAGGATACGATATTATAGTGGAGAGGATCGAATAGAGGATAGGATAGGGGATTGGATAGGATAGAGGATAGGATAGGATAGGATAGAGGATAGGATAGGATAGAGGATAGGATAGGATAGTGGATGGGATAGGATAGGATAGGATAGAGGATAGGATAGGATAGAGTATAGGTTATAGGATTGGATAGGATAGAGGATAGGATTGAGGATAGATTATAAGATAGAGGATAGGATAGGATAGAGGATAGGATTGAGGATAGGATAGGATAGAGGATAGGATAGGATAGAGGATAGGATAGGATAGAGTATAGGTTATAGGATTGGATAGGATAGAGGATAGGATTGAGGATAGATTATAAGATAGAGGATAGGATAGGATAGAGGATAGGATTGAGGATAGGATAGGATAGAGGATAGGATAGGATAGAGGATAGGATAGGATAGAGAATAGGATAGATGATAGGATAGGATAGACAATAGGATAGAGGATAGGATACGATAGAGGATAGGATACGATAGGGTATAGGATAGAGGATATTATAGGATAGAGGATAGGATAGGGTAGAGGATAGGATAGGATAGAGGATAGGATAGGATAGGATAGAGGATAGGATAGGATAGAGGATAGGATAGGATAGAGGATAGGATAGGATAGCGGATACGATATTATAGTGGAGAGGATCGAATAGAGGATAGGATAGGGGATTGGATAGGATAGAGGATAGGATAGGATAGCGGATAGGATAGGATTCAGGATAGGATAGGATAGAGGATAGGATAGGATAGAGGATCGGATAGGGGATTGGATAGGATAGAGGACAGGAGACGATAGAGGATAGGATAGTATAGAGGATAGGATAGGATAGAAGATATAATAGGATAGAGGATAGGATAGGATAGAGGATAGGATACGATAGGTGATAGGATACGATAGAGTATAGGATAGAGGATAGGATAGGATAGAGGATAGGATACGATAGGTGATAGGATACGATAGAGTATAGGATAGAGGATAGGATAGGATAGAGGATAGGATAGGACAGCGGATACGATATTATAGTGGAGAGGATCGAATAGAGGATAGGATAGGTGATTGGATAGGATAGAGGATAGGATAGGATAGCGGATAGGATAGGATTGAGGATAGGATATGATAGAGGACAGGATAGGATCGAGGATCGGATAGGGGATTGGATAGGATAGAGGATAGCATAGGATAGAGGATAGAATAACAGATTGGATAGGATAGAGGACAGGAGACGATATAGGATAGGATAGGATAGAGGATAGGATAGGATAGAAGATATAATAGGATAGAGGATAGGATAGGATAGAGGATAGGATAGGATAGAGGATAAGATACGATACAGGATAGGATACGATAGAGTATAGGATAGAGGATAGGATAGCATAGAGGATAGGATACGACAGAGTATAGGATAGAGGATAGGATAGGATAGAGGATAGGACAGGATAGAGGAGAGGATAGGATAGGATAGGATAGAGGGAAGGATACGATGGAGGATGGGATTGGATAGAGGATACGATAGGATAGAGGATAGGATAGGATAGAGGATTGGATAGGATAGAGGAAAGGATAGGGGATTGGATAGGATAGGGGACAGGAGACGATAGAAGATAGGATTGGATAGAGGATAGGATAGGATAGAGGATAGGATAGGATAGAGGATAGGATAGGATAGAGGATAGGATAGGATAGGATAGAGGGAAGGATACGATAGAGGATGGGATTGGATAGAGGATGTGATAGGATAGAGGATAGGATAAGATAGAGGATTGGATAGGATAGAGGAAAGGATAGGGGATTGGATAGGATAGAGGACAGGAGACGATAGAAGATAGGATAGGATAGACGATAGCATAGGAGACAGGATTGGATAGGATAGAGGAAAGGATAGGGGATTGGATAGGATAGAGGACAGGAGAAGATAGAAGATAGGATAGGATAGAGGATTGTATAGGATAGAGGAAAGGATACGATAGAGGATGGGATTGGATAGAGGATATGATAGGATAGAGGATAGGATAAGATAGAGGATTGGATAGGATAGAGGATAGGATAGGATAGGGGATAGGATAGGGGATTGGATAGGATAGTTGATGGAATAGGATAGAGGATAGGATAGGATAGAGAAGAGGATAGGATAGATGATATTAAAGGAAAGAGGATAGGATATGATAGAGGATACGATATTATAGAGGATAGGATAGGATAGAGGATACGATATTATAAAGGATAGGATAGGACAGAGTATAGGATTGAGGATATATTATAGGATAGAGGATAGGATAGGATAGAGGATACGATATTATAGACGATATGATAGGATAGAGGATACGATATTATAGAGGATAGGATAGGACAGAGGATAGGATTGAGGATAGATTATAGGATAGAGGATAGGATAGGATAGAGGATACGATAGGATAGAAGATAGGATAGGATAGAGGATAGGATAGTATAGAGGATAGGATAGGATAGAGGATAGGATACGATAGCGTATAGGATATATGATTGAATAGGATAGAGGATAGGATACGATAGAGGATTGCATAGGGTAGGATATAGAATAGGATGGGATGGATGATATTATAGGATACAGGACAGGATAGGATAGAGGATACGATATTATAGTGGAGAGGATCGAATAGAGGATAGGATAGGGGATTGGATAGGATAGAGGATAGGATAGGATAGGATAGAGGATAGGATAGGATAGAGGATAGGATAGGATAGTGGATGGGATAGGATAGGATAGGATAGAGGATAGGATAGGATAGAGTATAGGTTATAGGATTGGATAGGATAGAGGATAGGATTGAGGATAGATTATAAGATAGAGGATAGGATAGGATAGAGGATAGGATTGAGGATAGGATAGGATAGAGGATAGGATAGGATAGAGGATAGGATAGGATAGAGTATAGGTTATAGGATTGGATAGGATAGAGGATAGGATTGAGGATAGATTATAAGATAGAGGATAGGATAGGATAGAGGATAGGATTGAGGATAGGATAGGATAGAGGATAGGATAGGATAGAGGATAGGATAGGATAGAGAATAGGATAGATGATAGGATAGGATAGACAATAGGATAGAGGATAGGATACGATAGAGGATAGGATACGATAGGGTATAGGATAGAGGATATTATAGGATAGAGGATAGGATAGGGTAGAGGATAGGATAGGATAGAGGATAGGATAGGATAGGATAGAGGATAGGATAGGATAGAGGATAGGATAGGATAGAGGATAGGATAGGATAGCGGATACGATATTATAGTGGAGAGGATCGAATAGAGGATAGGATAGGGGATTGGATAGGATAGAGGATAGGATAGGATAGCGGATAGGATAGGATTCAGGATAGGATAGGATAGAGGATAGGATAGGATAGAGGATCGGATAGGGGATTGGATAGGATAGAGGACAGGAGACGATAGAGGATAGGATAGTATAGAGGATAGGATAGGATAGAAGATATAATAGGATAGAGGATAGGATAGGATAGAGGATAGGATACGATAGGTGATAGGATACGATAGAGTATAGGATAGAGGATAGGATAGGATAGAGGATAGGATACGATAGGTGATAGGATACGATAGAGTATAGGATAGAGGATAGGATAGGATAGAGGATAGGATAGGACAGCGGATACGATATTATAGTGGAGAGGATCGAATAGAGGATAGGATAGGTGATTGGATAGGATAGAGGATAGGATAGGATAGCGGATAGGATAGGATTGAGGATAGGATATGATAGAGGACAGGATAGGATCGAGGATCGGATAGGGGATTGGATAGGATAGAGGATAGCATAGGATAGAGGATAGAATAACAGATTGGATAGGATAGAGGACAGGAGACGATATAGGATAGGATAGGATAGAGGATAGGATAGGATAGAAGATATAATAGGATAGAGGATAGGATAGGATAGAGGATAGGATAGGATAGAGGATAAGATACGATACAGGATAGGATACGATAGAGTATAGGATAGAGGATAGGATAGCATAGAGGATAGGATACGACAGAGTATAGGATAGAGGATAGGATAGGATAGAGGATAGGACAGGATAGAGGAGAGGATAGGATAGGATAGGATAGAGGGAAGGATACGATGGAGGATGGGATTGGATAGAGGATACGATAGGATAGAGGATAGGATAGGATAGAGGATTGGATAGGATAGAGGAAAGGATAGGGGATTGGATAGGATAGGGGACAGGAGACGATAGAAGATAGGATTGGATAGAGGATAGGATAGGATAGAGGATAGGATAGGATAGAGGATAGGATAGGATAGAGGATAGGATAGGATAGGATAGAGGGAAGGATACGATAGAGGATGGGATTGGATAGAGGATGTGATAGGATAGAGGATAGGATAAGATAGAGGATTGGATAGGATAGAGGAAAGGATAGGGGATTGGATAGGATAGAGGACAGGAGACGATAGAAGATAGGATAGGATAGACGATAGCATAGGAGACAGGATTGGATAGGATAGAGGAAAGGATAGGGGATTGGATAGGATAGAGGACAGGAGAAGATAGAAGATAGGATAGGATAGAGGATTGGATAGGATAGAGGAAAGGATACGATAGAGGATGGGATTGGATAGAGGATATGATAGGATAGAGGATAGGATAAGATAGAGGATTGGATAGGATAGAGGAAAGGATAGGAGATTGGATAGGATAGAGGACAGGAGACGATAGAAGATAGGATAGGATAGAGGATAGGATAGGATAGAGGATAGGATAGGATAGAGGATAGGATAGGATAGAGGATAGGATAGGATAGAGGATAGGATAGGATAGAGGATAGGATAGGATAGAGGATAGGAGAGGATAGATGATAGGATAGGATAGAGGGTAGGATACGATAGAGGATAGGATAGGATAGAGGATAGGATAGGGGATTGGATAGGACAGAGGATAGGATAGGATAGAGGATAGGATCGGACAGAGGATAGGATAGGTGATTGGATAGGATAGAGGATAGGATAGGATAGAGGATAGGATAGAGGATTGGATAGGATACAGGATAGGATAGGATAGAGGATAGGATAGGATAGGGGATATTATAGGATAGAGGATAGAATAGGATAGCGGATAGGGTAGCCGATAGGATAGGATAGAGTGTAGGATATTATAGAGGATGGGATAGGATAGAGGATACGATAGGATAGAGGATTGGACAGGATAGAGGATAGGATAGGATAGAGGATAGGATAGGATAGAGGATAGGATAGGATAGAGGATAGGATAGGATAGGGGATATTATAGGATAGAGGATTGAATAGGTTAGCGGATAGGGTAGCCGATAGGATAGGATAGAGGGTAGGATATTATAGAGGATGGGATAGGATAGAGGATACGATAGGATAGAGGATTGGACAGGATAGAGGATAGGATAGGATAGAGGATAGGATAGGATAGGATAGAGGGAAGGATACGATAGAGGATAGGATAGGATAGAGGATAGGATAGGGGATTGGATAGGACAGAGGATAGGATAGGAGACAGGATTGGATAGGATAGTGGAAAGGATAGGGGATTGGATAGGATAGAGGATAGGAGAAGATAGAAGATAGGATAGGATAGAGGATAGGATAGGATAGAGGATAGGATAGGATAGAGGATAGGATAGGACAGAGGATAGGATACGATAGAGGATAGGATAGGATAGAGGATAGGATAGGGGATTGGATAGGACAGAGGATAGGATAGGATAGAGGATAGGATCGGATAGAGGATAGGATAGGTGATTGGATAGGATAGAGGATAGGATAGTATAGAGGATAGGATAGAGGATAGGATAGGATAGAGGATAGGATAGGATAGAGGATAGGATAGGATAGAGGATAGGATAGGATAGACGATAGGATAGGATAGAGGATACGATAGGATAGAGGAAAGGATAGAGGATAGGATAGGATAGAGGATAGGATAGGATAGAGGATAGGATAGGATAGAGGATAGGATAGGATAGAGGATAGGATAGAGGATAGGATAGGATAGAGGATAGGATACGATAGAGGATAGGATAGGATAGACGATAGGATAGGGGATTGGATAGGACAGAGGATAGGATAGGATAGAGGATAGGATCGGATAGAGAATAGGATAGAGGATAGGATAGGACAGAGGATAGGATAGGATAGAGGATAGGATAGGATAGAGGATAGGATAGGATAGAGGATAGGATAGGATAGAGGATAGGATAGGATAGAGGATAGGATAGGATAGGGGATATTATAGGATAGAGGATTGAATAGGATAGCGGATAGGGTAGGATAGAGGATAGGATAGGATAGGATAGAGGGAAGGATACGATAGAGGATGGGATTGGATAGAGGATACGATAGGATAGAGGATAGGATAGGATGGAGGATTGGATAGGATAGAGGAAAGGATAGGGGATTGGATAGGATAGAGGACAGGAGACGATAGAAGATAGGATAGGATAGAGGATAGGATAGGAGACAGGATTGGATAGGATAGAGGAAAGGATAGGGGATTGGATAGGATAGAGGACAGGAGAAGATAGAAGATAGGATAGGATAGAGGATAGGATAGGATAGAGGATAGGATAGGATAGAGGATAGGATAGGATAGAGGATAGGATACGATAGAGGATAGGATAGGATAGAGGATAGGATAGGGGATTGGATAGAACAGAGGATAGGATAGGATAGAGGATAGGATCGGATAGAGGATATGATAGGTGATTGGATAGGATAGAGGATAGGATAGTATAGAGGATAGTATAGAGGATAGGATAGGATAGAGGAAAGGATAGGATAGAGGATAGGATAGGATAGAGGATAGGATAGGATAGACGATAGGATAGGATAGAGGATACGATAGGATAGAGGAAAGGATAGAGGATAGGATAGGATAGAGGATAGGATAGGATAGAGGATAGGACAGAATAGAGGAGAGGATAGGATAGGATAGGATAGAGGGAAGGATACGATGGAGGATGGGATTGGATAGAGGATACGATAGGATAGAGGATAGGATAGGATAGAGGATTGGATAGGATAGAGGAAAGGATTGGGGATTGGATAGGATAGAGGACAGGAGACGATAGAAGATAGGATTGGATAGAGGATAGGATAGGATAGAGGATAGGATAGGATAGAGGATAGGATAGGATAGAGGATAGGATAGGGGATTGGATAGAACAGAGGATAGGATAGGATAGAGGATAGGATCGGATAGAGGATAGGATAGGTGATTGGATAGGATAGAGAATAGGATAGTATAGAGGATAGTATAGAGGATAGGATAGGATAGAGGATAGGATAGGATAGAGGATAGGATAGGATAGAGGATAGGATAGGATAGACGATAGGATAGGATAGAGGATACGATAGGATAGAGGAAAGGATAGAGGATAGGATAGGATAGAGGATAGGATAGGATAGAGGATAGGACAGAATAGAGGAGAGGATAGGATAGGATAGGATAGAGGGAAGGATACGATGGAGGATGGGATTGGATAGAGGATACGATAGGATAGAGGATAGGATAGGATAGAGGATTGGATAGGATAGAGGAAAGGATAGGGGATTGGATAGGATAGAGGACAGGAGACGATAGAAGATAGGATTGGATAGAGGATAGGATAGGATAGAGGATAGGATAGGATAGGATAGAGGATAGGATAGGATAGAGGATAGGATAGGATAGAGGATAGGATAGGATAGAGGATAGGATAGGATAGAGGATAGGATAGGATAGAGGATAGGATAGGATAGAGGATAGGAGAGGATAGATGATAGGATAGGATAGAGGGTAGGATACGATAGAGGATAGGATAGGATAGAGGATAGGATAGGGGATTGGATAGGACAGAGGATAGGATAGGATAGAGGATAGGATCGGACAGAGGATAGGATAGGTGATTGGATAGGATAGAGGATAGGATAGGATAGAGGATAGGATAGAGGATTGGATAGGATACAGGATAGGATAGGATAGAGGATAGGATAGGATAGGGGATATTATAGGATAGAGGATAGAATAGGATAGCGGATAGGGTAGCCGATAGGATAGGATAGAGTGTAGGATATTATAGAGGATGGGATAGGATAGAGGATACGATAGGATAGAGGATTGGACAGGATAGAGGATAGGATAGGATAGAGGATAGGATAGGATAGAGGATAGGATAGGATAGAGGATAGGATAGGATAGGGGATATTATAGGATAGAGGATTGAATAGGATAGCGGATAGGGTAGGATAGAGGATAGGATAGGATAGGATAGAGGGAAGGATACGATAGAGGATGGGATTGGATAGAGGATACGATAGGATAGAGGATAGGATAGGATGGAGGATTGGATAGGATAGAGGAAAGGATAGGGGATTGGATAGGATAGAGGACAGGAGACGATAGAAGATAGGATAGGATAGAGGATAGGATAGGAGACAGGATTGGATAGGATAGAGGAAAGGATAGGGGATTGGATAGGATAGAGGACAGGAGAAGATAGAAGATAGGATAGGATAGAGGATAGGATAGGATAGAGGATAGGATAGGATAGAGGATAGGATAGAGGATAGGATCGGATAGAGGATAGGATAGGTGATTGGATAGGATAGAGGATAGGATAGGATAGAGGATAGGATAGAGGATAGGATAGGATAGAGGATAGGATAGGATAGAGGATAGGATAGGATAGAGGATAGGATAGGATAGAGGATAGGATAGGATAGAGGATAGGATAGGATAGAGGATAGGATAGGATAGAGGATAGGATAGGATAGGGGATATTATAGGATAGAGGATTGAATAGGATAGCAGATAGGGTAGCCGATAGGATAAGATAGAGGGTAGGATATTATAGAGGATACGATAGGATAGAGGATAGGATAGGATGGAGGATTGGATAGGATAGAGGAAAGGATAGGGGATTGGATAGGATAGAGGACAGGAGACGATAGAAGATAGGATAGGATAGAGGATAGGATAGGAGACAGGATTGGATAGGATAGAGGAAAGGATAGGGGATTGGATAGGATAGAGGACAGGAGAAGATAGAAGATAGGATAGGATAGAGGATAGGATAGGATAGAGGATAGGATACGATAGAGGATAGGATAGGATAGAGGATAGGATAGGATAGAGGATAGGATACGATAGAGGATAGGATAGGATAGAGGATAGGATAGGGGATTGGATAGGACAGAGGATAGGATAGGATAGAGGATAGGATCGGATAGAGGATAGGATAGTATAGAGGATAGGATAGAGGATAGGATAGGATAGAGGATAGGATAGGATAGAGGATAGGATAGGATAGAGGATAGGATAGGATAGAGGATAGGATAGGATAGAGAATAGGATAGAGGATAGGATAGGACAGAGGATAGGATAGGATAGAGGATAGGATAGGATAGAGGATAGGATAGGATAGAGGATAGGGTAGGATAGAGGATAGGATAGGATAGAGGATAGGATAGGATAGGGGATATTATAGGATAGAGGATTGAATAGGATAGCGGATAGGGTAGGATAGAGGATAGGATAGGATAGGATAGAGGGATGGATACGATAGAGGATGGGATTGGATAGAGGATACGATAGGATAGAGGATAGGATAGGATGGAGGATTGGATAGGATAGAGGAAAGGATAGGGGATTGGATAGGATAGAGGACAGGAGACGATAGAAGATAGGATAGGATAGAGGATAGGATAGGAGACAGGATTGGATAGGATAGAGGAAAGGATAGGGGATTGGATAGGATAGAGGATAGGTGAAGATAGAAGATAGGATAGGATAGAGGATAGGATAGGATAGAGGATAGGATAGGATAGAGGATAGGATAGGATAGAGGATAGGATACGATAGAGGATAGGATAGGATAAAGGATACGATAGGGGATTGGATAGGACAGAGGATAGGATAGGATAGAGGATAGGATCGGATAGAGGATAGGATAGGTGATTGGATAGGATAGAGGATAGGATAGTATAGAGGATAGTATAGAGGATAGGATAGGATAGAGGATAGGATAGGATAGAGGATAGGATAGGATAGAGGATAGGATAGGATAGAGGATAGGATAGGATAGACGATAGGATAGGATAGAGGATACGATAGGATAGAGGAAAGGATAGAGGATAGGATAGGATAGAGGATAGGATAGGATAGAGGATAGGACAGAATAGAGGAGAGGATAGGATAGGATAGGATAGAGGGAAGGATACGATGGAGGATGGGATTGGATAGAGGATACGATAGGATAGAGGATAGGATAGGATAGAGGATTGGATAGGATAGAGGAAAGGATAGGGGATTGGATAGGATAGAGGACAGGAGACGATAGAAGATAGGATTGGATAGAGGATAGGATAGGATAGAGGATAGGATAGGATAGAGGATAGGATAGGATAGAGGATAGGATAGGAAAGAGGATACGATAGGATAGAGGATAGGATAGGAAAGAGGATACGATAGGATAGAGGATCGGATAGGGGATGGGATAGAGAATAGGATAGGATAGAGGATAGGATAGGATAGAGGATATGATAGGATAGGGGATATTATAGGATAGAGGATAGAATAGGATAGCGGATAGGGTAGCCGATAGGATAGGATAGAGGGTAGGATATTATAGAGGATGGGATAGGATAGAGGATACGATAGGATAGAGGATTGGACAGGATAGAGGATAGGATAGGATAGGATAGAGGGAAGGATACGATAGAGGATGGGATTGGATAGAGGATATGATAGGATAGAGGATAGGATAAGATAGAGGATTGGATAGGATAGAGGAAAGGATAGGGGATTGGATAGGATAGAGGACAGGAGACGATAGAAGATAGGATAGGATGGAGGATAGGATAGGATAGAGGATAGGATAGGATAGAGGATAGGATAGGATAGAGGATAGGATAGGATAGAGGATAGGATAGGATAGAGGATAGGATGGGACAGAGGATAGGATAGGATAGAGGATAGGAGAGGATAGATGATAGGATAGGATAGGGGGTAGGATACGATAGAGGATAGGATAGGATAGAGGATAGGATAGGGGATTGGATAGGACAGAGGATAGGATAGGATAGAGGATAGGATCGGATAGAGGATAGGATAGGTGATTGGATAGGATAGAGGATAGGATAGGATAGAGGATAGGATAGAGGATAGGATAGGATAGAGGATAGGATAGGATAGAGGATAGGATAGGATAGAGGATAGGATAGGATAGGGATATTATAGGATAGAGGATAGAATAGGATAGCGGATAGGGTAGCCGATAGGATAGGATAGAGGGTAGGATATTATAGAGGATGGGATAGGATAGAGGATACGATAGGATAGAGGATTGGACAGGATAGAGGATAGGATAGGATAGAGGATAGGATAGGATAGAGGATAGGATAGGATAGAGGATAGGATAGGATAGAGGATAGGATAGGATAGAGGATAGGATAGGATAGAGGATAGGATAGGATAGAGGATAGGATAGGATAGGGGATATTATAGGATAGGGGATATTATAGGATAGAGGATTGAATAGGATAGCGGATAGGGTAGCCGATAGGATAGGATAGAGGGTAGGATATTATAGAGGATGGGATAGGATAGAGGATACGATAGGATAGAGGATTGGACAGGATAGAGGATAGGATAGGATAGAGGATAGGATAGGATAGGATAGAGGGAAGGATACGATAGAGGATGGGATTGGATAGAGGATACGATAGGATAGAGGATAGGATAGGATGGAGGATTGGATAGGATAGAGGAAAGGATAGGGGATTGGATAGGATAGAGGACAGGAGACGAAAGAAGATAGGATAGGATAGAGGATAGGATAGGAGACAGGATTGGATAGGATAGAGGAAAGGATAGGGGATTGGATAGGACAGAGGATAGGATAGGATAGAGGATAGGATCGGATAGAGGATAGGATAGGTGATAGGATAGGATAGAGGATAGGATAGGATAGAGGATAGGATAGGATAGAGGATAGGATAGGATAGAGGATAGGATACGATAGAGGATAGGATAGGATAGAGGATAGGATAGGGGATTGGATAGGACAGAGGATAGGATAGGATAGAGGATAGGATCGGATAGAGGATAGGATAGGTGATTGGATAGGATAGAGGATAGGATAGTATAGAGGATAGTATAGAGGATAGGATAGGATAGAGGATAGGATAGGATAGAGGATAGGATAGGATAGAGGATTGGATAGGATAGAGGACAGGAGACGATAGAAGATAGGATAGGATGGAGGATAGGATAGGATAGAGGATAGGATAGGATAGAGGATAGGATAGGATAGAGGATAGGATAGGATAGGGGATATTATAGGATAGAGGATAGAATAGGATAGCGGATAGGGTAGCCGATAGGATAGGATAGAGGGTAGGATATTATAGAGGATGGGATAGGATAGAGGATACGATAGGATGGAGGATTGGACAGGATAGAGGATAGGATAGGATAGAGGATAGGATAGGATAGAGGATAGGATAGGATAGAGGATAGGATAGGATAGAGGATAGGATAGGATAGAGGATAGGATAGGATAGAGGATAGGATAGGATAGAGGATAGGATAGGATAGAGGATAGGATAGGATAGAGGATAGGATAGGATAGGGGATATTATAGGATAGAGGATTGAATAGGATAGCGGATAGGGTAGCCGATAGGATAGGATAGAGGGTAGGATATTATAGAGGATGGGATAGGATAGAGGATACGATAGGATAGAGGATTGGACAGGATAGAGGATAGGATAGGATAGAGGATAGGATAGGATAGGATAGAGGGAAGGATACGATAGAGGATGGGATTGGATAGAGGATACGATAGGATAGAGGATAGGATAGGATGGAGGATTGGATAGGATAGAGGAAAGGATAGGGGATTGGATAGGATAGAGGACAGGAGACGATAGAAGATAGGATAGGATAGAGGATAGGATAGGAGACAGGATTGGATAGGATAGAGGAAAGGATAGGGGATTGGATAGGATAGAGGACAGGAGAAGATAGAAGATAGGATAGGATAGAGGATAGGATAGGATAGAGGATAGGATAGGATAGAGGATAGGATAGGATAGAGGATAGGATACGATAGAGGATAGGATAGGATAGAGGATAGGATAGGGGATTGGATAGGACAGAGGATAGGATAGGATAGAGGATAGGATCGGATAGAGGATAGGATAGGTGATTGGATAGGATAGAGGATAGGATAGTATAGAGGATAGGATAGTATAGAGGATAGGATAGAGGATAGGATAGGATAGAGGATAGGATAGGATAGAGGATAGGATAGGATAGAGGCTAGGATAGGATAGACGATAGGATAGGATAGAGGATAGGATAGGATAGAGGATAGGATAAGATAGAGGATAGGATAGGATAGAGGATAGGATAGGATAGAGGATAGGATAGGATAGAGGATTGGATAGGATAGAGGATAGGATAGGATAGAGGATAGGATAGGATAGAGGATAGGATAGGATAGAGGATAGGATAGGATAGATGATAGGATAGGACAGAGGATAGGATAGGATAGAGGATAGGATAGGATAGAGGATAGGATAGGATAGGGGATATTATAGGATAGAGGATTGAATAGGATAGCGGATAGGGTAGCATAGAGGATAGGATAGGATAGGATAGAGGGAAGGATACGATAGAGGATAGGATAGGATAGAGGATAGGATACGATAGAGGATAGGATAGGATAGACGATAGGATAGGATAGACGATAGGATAGGGGATTGGATAGGACAGAGGATAGGATAGGATAGAGGATAGGATCGGATAGAGAATAGGATAGAGGATAGGATAGGACAGAGGATAGGATAGGATAGAGGATAGGATAGGATAGAGGATAGGATAGGATAGAGGATAGAATAGGATAGAGGATAGGATAGGATAGAGGATAGGATAGGATAGGGGATAGTATAGGATAGAGGATTGAATAGGATAGCGGATAGGGTAGGATAGAGGATAGGATAGGATAGGATAGAGGGAAGGATACGATAGAGGATGGGATTGGATAGAGGATACGATAGGATAGAGGATAGGATAGGATGGAGGATTGGATAGGATAGAGGAAAGGATAGGGGATTGGATAGGATAGAGGACAGGAGACGATAGAAGATAGGATAGGATAGAGGATAGGATAGGAGACAGGATTGGATAGGATAGAGGAAAGGATAGGGGATTGGATAGGATAGAGGACAGGAGAAGATAGAAGATAGGATAGGATAGAGGATAGGATAGGATAGAGGATAGGATAGGATAGAGGATAGGATAGGATAGAGGATAGGATACGATAGAGGATAGGATAGGATAGAGGATAGGATAGGGGATTGGATAGAACAGAGGATAGGATAGGATAGAGGATAGGATCGGATAGAGGATAGGATAGGTGATTGGATAGGATAGAGGATAGGATAGTATAGAGGATAGTATAGAGGATAGGATAGGATAGAGGATAGGATAGGATAGAGGATAGGATAGGATAGAGGATAGGATAGGATAGACGATAGGATAGGATAGAGGATACGATAGGATAGAGGAAAGGATAGAGGATAGGATAGGATAGAGGATAGGATAGGATAGAGGATAGGACAGAATAGAGGAGAGGATAGGATAGGATAGGATAGAGGGAAGGATACGATGGAGGATGGGATTGGATAGAGGATACGATAGGATAGAGGATAGGATAGGATAGAGGATTGGATAGGATAGAGGAAAGGATAGGGGATTGGATAGGATAGAGGACAGGAGACGATAGAAGATAGGATTGGATAGAGGATAGGATAGGATAGAGGATAGGATAGGATAGAGGATAGGATAGGATAGAGGATAGGATACGATAGAGGATAGGATAGGATAGAGGATAGGATAGGGGATTGGATAGAACAGAGGATAGGATAGGATAGAGGATAGGATCGGATAGAGGATAGGATAGGTGATTGGATAGGATAGAGGATAGGATAGTATAGAGGATAGTATAGAGGATAGGATAGGATAGAGGATAGGATAGGATAGAGGATAGGATAGGATAGAGGATAGGATAGGATAGACGATAGGATAGGATAGAGGATACGATAGGATAGAGGAAAGGATAGAGGATAGGATAGGATAGAGGATAGGATAGGATAGAGGATAGGACAGAATAGAGGAGAGGATAGGATAGGATAGGATAGAGGGAAGGATACGATGGAGGATGGGATTGGATAGAGGATACGATAGGATAGAGGATAGGATAGGATAGAGGATTGGATAGGATAGAGGAAAGGATAGGGGATTGGATAGGATAGAGGACAGGAGACGATAGAAGATAGGATTGGATAGAGGATAGGATAGGATAGAGGATAGGATAGGATAGAGGATAGGATAGGATAGAGGATAGGATAGTATAGAGGATAGGATAGGATAGAGGATAGGATAGGATAGAGGATAGGATAGGATAGAGGATAGGAGAGGATAGATGATAGGATAGGATAGAGGGTAGGATACGATAGAGGATAGGATAGGATAGAGGATAGGATAGGGGATTGGATAGGACAGAGGATAGGATAGGATAGAGGATAGGATCGGACAGAGGATAGGATAGGTGATTGGATAGGATAGAGGATAGGATAGGATAGAGGATAGGATAGAGGATTGGATAGGATACAGGATAGGATAGGATAGAGGATAGGATAGGATAGGGGATATTATAGGATAGAGGATAGAATAGGATAGCGGATAGGGTAGCCGATAGGATAGGATAGAGTGTAGGATATTATAGAGGATGGGATAGGATAGAGGATACGATAGGATAGAGGATTGGACAGGATAGAGGATAGGATAGGATAGAGGATAGGATAGGATAGAGGATAGGATAGGATAGAGGATAGGATAGGATAGGGGATATTATAGGATAGAGGATTGAATAGGATAGCGGATAGGGTAGGATAGAGGATAGGATAGGATAGGATAGAGGGAAGGATACGATAGAGGATGGGATTGGATAGAGGATACGATAGGATAGAGGATAGGATAGGATGGAGGATTGGATAGGATAGAGGAAAGGATAGGGGATTGGATAGGATAGAGGACAGGAGACGATAGAAGATAGGATAGGATAGAGGATAGGATAGGAGACAGGATTGGATAGGATAGAGGAAAGGATAGGGGATTGGATAGGATAGAGGACAGGAGAAGATAGAAGATAGGATAGGATAGAGGATAGGATAGGATAGAGGATAGGATAGGATAGAGGATAGGATAGGATAGAGGATAGGATACGATAGAGGGTAGGATAGGATAGAGGATAGGATAGGGGATTGGATAGGACAGAGGATAGGATAGGATAGAGGATAGGATCGGATAGAGGATAGGATAGGTGATTGGATAGGATAGAGGATAGGATAGTATAGAGGATAGTATAGAGGATAGGATAGGATAGAGGATAGGATAGGATAGAGGATAGGATAGGATAGAGGATAGGATAGGATAGAGGATAGGATAGGATAGAGGATAGGATAGGATAGAGGATACGATAGGATAGAGGAAAGGATAGAGGATAGGATAGGATAGAGGATAGGATAGGATAGAGGATAGGATAGGATAGAGGATAGGATAGGATAGAGGATAGGATAGGATAGAGGATAGGATAGGATAGAGGATAGGATAGAGGATAGGATAGGATAGAGGATAGGATAGGATAGAGGATAGGATAGGATAGAGGATAGGATAGGATAGAGGATAGGATACGATAGAGGATAGGATAGGATAGACGATAGGATAGGGGATTGGATAGGACAGAGGACAGGAGACGATAGAAGATAGGATAGGATAGAGGATAGGATAGGAGACAGGATTGGATAGGATAGAGGAAAGGATAGGGGATTGGATAGGATAGAGGACAGGAGAAGATAGAAGATAGGATAGGATAGAGGATAGGATAGGATAGAGGATAGGATAGGATAGAGGATAGGATAGGATAGAGGATAGGATACGATAGAGGATAGGATAGGATAGAGGATAGGATAGGGGATTGGATAGGACAGAGGATAGGATAGGATAGAGGATAGGATCGGATAGAGGATAGGATAGGTGATTGGATAGGATAGAGGATAGGATAGTATAGAGGATAGTATAGAGGATAGGATAGGATAGAGGATAGGATAGGATAGAGGATAGGATAGGATAGAGGATAGGATAGGATAGACGATAGGATAGGATAGAGGATACGATAGGATAGAGGAAAGGATAGAGGATAGGATAGGATAGAGGATAGGATAGGATAGAGGATAGGATAGGATAGAGGATAGGATAGGATAGAGGATAGGATAGGATAGAGGATAGGATAGAGGATAGGATAGGATAGAGGATAGGATAGGATAGAGGATAGGATAGGATAGAGGATAGGATAGGATAGAGGATAGGATACGATAGAGGATAGGATAGGATAGACGATAGGATAGGGGATTGGATAGGACAGAGGATAGGATAGGATAGAGGATAGGATCGGATAGAGGATAGGATAGAGGATAGGATAGGATAGAGGATAGGATAGGATAGAGGATAGGATATAATAGAGGATAGGATCCGATAGATGATAGGATAGGGGATTCGTTGGATAGAGGATAGGACAGGATAGAGGATATGATAGGATAGCGGATAGGATAGGATAGAGTATAGAATAGGATAAAGGATAGGATAGGATAGAGGATAGGATAGGTGATTGGATAGGATAGAGGATAGGATCGGATAGAGGATAGGATAGGATGGAGGATAGGATAGGATAGAGGATAGGATAGGGGATTGGATAGGACAGAGGATAGGATATAATAGAGGATAGGATCGGATAGAGGATAGGATAGGTGATTGGATAGGATAGAGGATAGGATAGGATAGAGGACAGGATAGAGGATAGGATAGAGGATAGGATAGAGGATAGGATAGAGGATAGGATAGGATAGAGGATAGGATAGAGGATAGGATAGGATAGAGGATAGGATAGGATACAGGATAGGATAGGATAGAGGATAGGATAGGATAGAGGATAGGATACGATAGAGGATAGGATAGGATAGAGGATAGGATAGGATAGAGGATAGGATAGGATAGAGGATAGGATAGGATAGAGGATAGGATAGGATAGAGGATTGGGTAGAATACAGGATTGCATTGAGGATAGTATAGGATTGAGGATAGGATAGGAAAGAGCATAGGATAGTATAGAGGATAGGATAGGATAGAGGGTAGGATAGGATAGAGGATAGGATAGGATAGAGTATAGAATAGGATTGAGGATAACATAGGATAGAGGATAGGATAGGATAGAGAATAGGATAGGATAGATGATATTATAGGATAGAGGATACGATATTATAGAGGATAGGATAGCATAGAAGATACGATAGGATAGGTGATATTATAGGAAAGGGGATAGGATATGATAGAGGATACGATATTGTAGATGATAGGATAGGATAGAGGATACGATATTATAGAGGATAGGATAATTTAGAGGGCAGGATAGGATAGTGGATAATATAGCATGGATGATAGGATAGGGTATAGGATAGAGGTTTGGATAGGATAGAGGATAGGATAGGATTGAGGATAGGATAGGGGATTGGATAGGATAGAGCATAGGATAGGATAGACGATAGGATAGGATAGGGGATAGAATAGGATGGCTGATAGGATAGAGGATAGGATAGAGGTTTGGATAGGATAGAGGATATTATAGGATAGAGAATAGTATAGGATAGAGGATAGGATAGGATAGATGATAGGATAGGGGATGGGATAGGATAGAGGATAGGATAGGATAGAGAATAGGAGAGGATAGAGGATAGGATAGGATAGAGGATAGGATAGGATAGAGGATAGGATAGGATAGAGGAAAGGATAGGTCAGAGAATGGGATAGGATACAGGATAGGCTAGGATAGAGAATAGAATAGGATAGATGATATTATAGGATAGGGGATAGGATAGGGTAGAGGATAGGATAGTATAGAGGACAGGATAGGATAGAGGATAGGATAGGATAGAGGATAGGATAGGATAGAGGATAGGATAGGATAGAGGATAGGATAGGGGATTGGATAGGATAGAGGATAGGATAGGATAGGGGATAGGATAGGATTGAGGATACGATAGGATAGAGGATAGGATAGGATAGAGGATCGGATAGGGGATTGGATAGGATAGAGGACAGGAGACGATAGAGGATAGGATAGTATAGAGGATAGGATAGGATAGAAGATATAATAGGATAGAGGATAGGATAGGATAGAGGATAGGATACGATAGGTGATAGGATACGATAGAGTATAGGATAGAGGATAGGATAGGATAGAGGATAGGATACGATAGAGTATAGGATAGAGGATAGGATAGGATAGAGGATAGGATAGGATAGAGGATAGGATAGGATAGAGAATAGCATAGAGGATAGGATAGGATAGAGAATAGGATAGAGGATAGGAAAGAGGATTGGATAGGATAGGATAGATTATAGGATAGGATTGAGGATAGGATAGGAGATTGGATAGGAGAGAGGACAGTAGACGATAGAGGATAGGATAGGATATAGGATTGGATAGGATAGAGTATAGGATAGAGGATAGGATAGCATAGAGGATAGGATACGATAGAGTATAGGATAGAGGATAGGATAGGATAGCGGATAGGATAGGATTAAGGATAGGATATGATAGAGGACAGGATAGGATAGAGGATCGGATAGGGGATTGGATAGGATAGAGGATAGCATAGGATAGAGGCTAGAATAACAGATTGGATAGGATAGAGGACAGGAGACGATATAGGATAGGATAGGATAGAAGATATAATAGGATAGAGGATAGGATAATATAGAGGATAGGATAGGATAGAGGATAGGATACGATACAGGATAGGATACGATAGAGTATAGGATAGAGGATAGGATAGCATAGAGGATAGGATACGATAGAGTATAGGATAGAGGATAGGATAGGATAGAGGATAGGATAGGATAGAGAATAGCATAGAGGATAGGATAGGATAGAGAATAGGATAGAGGATAGGAAAGAGGATTGGATAGGATAGGATAGATTATAGGATAGGATTGAGGATAGGATAGGAGATTGGATAGGAGAGAGGACAGTAGACGATAGAGGATAGGATAGGATATAGGATTGGATAGGATAGAGTATAGGATAGAGGATAGGATAGCATAGAGGATAGGATACGATAGAGTATAGGATAGAGGATAGGATAGGATAGAGGATAGGATAGGGGATTGGATAGGATAGAGGATAGGATAGGATAGAGGATAGGATAGGATAGAGGATAGGATAGAGGATAGGATAGGATAGAGGATAGGATAGGATAGAGGATAGGATAGGATAGAGAATAGGATAGGATAGAGGATAGGAGACGATAGAGGATAGGAGACGATAGAGGATAGGATAGGATAGGATAGATGATATTATAGGAAAGAGGATAGGATATGATAGAGGATACGATATTATAGAGGATAGGAAAGGATAGAGGATCGGATAGGATAGAGGATTGGATAGGATAGAGGATACGATAGGATAGAGGACATTACAGAGAATAGGATAGGATAGAGGATAGGATAGGATAGAGGATATGATAGGGGATTGGATAGGATAGAGGATAGGATTGAGGAGAGATTATACGATGAAGGATAGGATAGAGGATAGCATAGCATAGAGGATAGGAGACGATAGAGGATAGGATAGGATAGAGGATGGGATAGGACAGGATAGGATAGAGGATAGGATAGGATAGAGTATAGGTTATAGGATTGGATAGGATAGAGGATAGGATTCAGGATAGATTATACGATAGAGGATAGGATAGGATAGAGGATAGGAGAGGATAGAGGATAGGATAGGATAGAGGATAGGATAGGATAGAGAATAGCATAGAGGATAGGATAGGATAGAGAATAGGATAGAGGATAGGAAAGAGGATTGGATAGGATAGGATAGATTATAGGATAGGATTGAGGATAGGATAGGAGATTGGATAGGAGAGAGGACAGTAGACGATAGAGGATAGGATAGGATATAGGATTGGATAGGATAGAGTATAGGATAGAGGATAGGATAGCATAGAGGATAGGATACGATAGAGTATAGGATAGAGGATAGGATAGGATAGAGGATAGGATAGGATACAGGATAGGATAGGATAGAGAATAGCATAGAGGATAGGATAGGATAGAGAATAGGATAGAGGATAGGAAAGAGGATTGGATAGGATAGGATAGATTATAGGATAGGATTGAGGATAGGATAGGAGATTGGATAGGAGAGAGGACAGTAGACGATAGAGGATAGGATAGGATATAGGATTGGATAGGATAGAGTATAGGATACGATAGAGGATAGGATAGGATAGAGGATAGGATAGGATAGAGGATAGGATAGGGGATTGGATAGGATAGTTGATGGAATAGGATACAGGATAGGATATGATAGAGAATAGGATAGAATAGATGATATTAAAGGAAAGAGGATGATAGAGGATGCGATATTATAGAGGATAGGATAGGATAGAGGATACGATATTATAGAGGATAGGATAGGATAGAGGATAGGATTGAGGATAGATTATAGGATAGAGGTTAGGATAGGATAGAGGATACGATAGGATAGAAGATAGGATAGGATAGAGGATAGGATAGTATAGAGGATATGATAGGATAGAGGATAGGATACGATAGAGGATTGGATAGGGTAGGATATAGAATAGGATGGAATGGATGATATTATAGGATAGAGGACAGGATAGGATAGAGGATACGATATTACAGTGGAGAGGATCGAATAGAGGATAGGATAGGGGATTGGATAGGATAGAGGATAGGATAGGATAGAGGATAGGATAGGATAGAGGATAGGATAGGATAGAGGATAGGATAGGATAGAGAATAGGATAGGATAGAGGATAGGAGACGATAGAGGATAGGAGACGATAGAGGATAGGATAGGATAGGATAGAGGATATGATAGGATAGAGGATAGGATAGGATAGAGGATAGAATAGGATTGAGGATAAGATAGAATACAGGATAGGATAGGATAGAGAATAGGATAGAGGATTGGATAGGATAGAGGATAGTATAGGATTGAGGATAGGATAGGAAAGAGCATAGGATAGTATAGAGGATAGGATAGGATAGAGGGTAGGATAGGATAGAGGATAGGATAGGATAGAGGATAGGATAGGATAGAGGATGAGAGCAAAGTGAACTACCAAGGAGTAAGGTGCTAAGAGTCAAAAGTTTCAGTAAATTCAGTCTGAATGCGCGAAGTTTTTGAGATTAAAACTAGCATAGGGAGAGAAAAAGAAAGTTTTAACGTGCGATTATGGAGTACGAGGAACTTTAAAGTGATAAAAACGCGATCAATCCGTAGGATAAACGAGATTCGGAAGAGTTCGTTAAAATCTAACGGAAATAACGGAAAATTAGGAGTATAATAGACTTACTAGACACTTTTTGATAAAACAAAAGTAAAAAGAACCGAAATAAAGGAACAGTTGCATATAAAAGTGGAAAAAAAAGAAGTGAAAAAGATCAATTAACACTTTGAATTGGACTAAATTAAAGTTGAACGGGCTGTGTAGTTTTGCTTAATTAATTAATTAATTGTTCGATGAAATAATTGAGTGACCGATTTTTGGACTTTTTACAAAAATTTTGAATCCGCGAAAAGTGTGTGAGAACTCTGAGAAAACAAAGGATACGTCGCGAGGGGTCGGTACGAACACCAGGCCAAACACCTACGAGAAGGTAGGAAAGTGTTCACCCTATATAAAAAGGGTTAGACATGTGATTCGCGTAACGGATTCCTGAATTTTCTCCGATCTGAATGAAAATTTATATCCGGGCTTTATAAGGAAGGACCAGCAGAATAGGGGAAATTGGGAGATATTTCTCCCGGGTGGGAACAATTTTTCGATTCACCCCTCCCTTTTCGAGATACGGTCGACAAAAAGCCTGGGTATAGAGATAGGACAAAAAAAGAGATAAGTGAAAGTTGGTGAGGGCCTCGAGACCTTTAAAACGAGCCCAAGAACGGCCAAATCGGATAAAGTAGATTTTTAGACTATACCGGGTGGCGAAAAGTTTTGGAACATTTATGGAAAAAGCAAGCACGTGTAGCCCTTCTAAACTAAATTTCGGAAAAGTAGGGTGGGGTGGGGTGGGGTTTGACAAAACCCCGTGGTGCAAAAAATCCGCGAATTCGCATTTTTTCGCCAAAAACCGGCTTTTACGAGGAGAAGGAGACTTTTCTCGCGAAAACACAGAATAGGCCGGCGACCAGAAACCCGGTAGACTATACAAAGAAGACATAAAAAAGAGAGGTTGATTAGGGAAAAATACGTACTTCCCTCTTGGCGGATACGCCAAAAGAGATGTGGGAGGTGTTCTCTGCGAGTTTTTTAGGGAGCCCTCGGTCTTAAAGTATTGTACCCGGTATATAGCACGGCGTAGAGTCGCAGAAAAGCGAGAGATAAAACTTAATAATAATAGCGAGAAATAATTTTTAGACGTGGAATTTTGTCACACCTTAGCATAGGCTAGATAATAAGATAACGTTAGGTAGCGAATAACAAATTCTTAGATAGGATAGAAAAAGTCAAAAAAGAGAGAAAAAATTACTTTTAGACAGGAGTAGATTAAAAATAAATAGCGGGCGTATTATAATAAATGTATGCGTGCGAAGTTAAAAGTAAATGCGTGCGAATTTAAAAGTAGATCTAAGTACAAGTAGAAATATAAATATAAATACAAATATAAGTATAGATAATCAAATTAAACAAATTAAAAGACAAGCGATAATACAAATAAGTAGTTTAGCTTTAGATGTACATAAGGAATAGGTTTAGATTTAGAATTAGACTTAGACTCCAAGAGTATAAAAATAAGCGATAATAATAGATAAAAATCGAAGCGAATAAATAGAATTAAGATTAAGATTAAGATTTAGAAAAGTATAGAACAAGCGAACGAGATTTCAAATAGAAGATATTAGCATAATAGACAGATAGATTTTAACAATATGAATTTATGTAACTTTTTGGCATTTAATTGAAACAAATAGAGACAAATGACCTTAAAAAAAAAAAAGGATAGGATAGAGGATAGGATAGGGGATTGGATAGGATAGAGGATAGGATAGGATAGGGGATAGGATAGGATTGAAGATAGGATAGGATAGAGGATAGGATAGGATAGAGGATCGGATAGGGGATTGGATAGGATAGAGGACAGGAGACGATAGAGGATAGGATAGTATAGAGGATAGGATAGGATAGAAGATATAATAGGATAGAGGATAGGATAGGATAGAGGATAGGATACGATAGGTGATAGGATACGATAGAGTATAGGATAGAGGATAGGATAGGATAGAGGATAGGATAGGGCAGCGGATACGATATTATAGTGGAGAGGATCGAATAGAGGATAGGATAGGGGATTGGATAGGATAGAGGATAGGATAGGATAGCGGATAGGATAGGATTAAGGATAGGATATGATAGAGGACAGGATAGGATAGAGGATCGGATAGGGGATTGGATAGGATAGAGGATAGCATAGGATAGAGGCTAGAGTAACAGATTGGATAGGACAGAGGACAGGAGACGATATAGGATAGGATACGATACAGGATAGGATACGATAGAGTATAGGATAGAGGGTAGGATAGCATAGAGGATAGGATACGATAGAGTATAGGATAGAGGATAGGATAGGATAGAGGATAGGATAGGATAGAGAATAGCATAGAGGATAGGATAGGATAGAGAATAGGATAGAGGATAGGAAAGAGGATTGGATAGGATAGGATAGATTATAGGATAGGATTGAGGATAGGATAGGAGATTGGATAGGAGAGAGGACAGTAGACGATAGAGGATAGGATAGGATATAGGATTGGATAGGATAGAGTATAGGATAGAGGATAGGATAGCATAGAGGATAGGATACGATAGAGTATAGGATAGCAAAGAGGATAGGAGACGATAGGGGATAGGATAGGATAGAGGATAGGTTAGGATAGAGGATAGGATAGGATAGAGGATAGGATAGGATAGAGGATAGGATAGGATAGAGGATAGGAGACGATAGAGGATAGGATAGGATAGGATAGATGATATTATAGGAAAGAGGATAGGATATGATAGAGGATACGATATTATAGAGGATAGGAAAGGATAGAGGATCGGATAGGATAGAGAATAGGATAGAGGATTTGATAGGATAGACAATAGGATAGAGGATAGGATATAATTGAGGATAGGATAGAATAGAGGATAGGATAGGATAGAGGAAAGGATAGGATAGAGGATAGGATAGAGGATAGGATAGAGGATAGGATAGGATTGAGGATAGGATAGGATGGAGGATAGGATAGGATAGAGGATAGGATAGGATAGAGAATAGGATAGAGGATAGGATAGGATAGACAATAGGATAGAGGATAGGATACGATTGAGGATATGATAGAATAGAGGATAGGATAGGATAGAGGAAAGGATAGGATAGAGGATAGGATAGAGGATTGGATAGGGTAGGGGATATTATAGGATAGAGGATAGGATACGATAGAGGATAGGATACGATAGGGCATAGGATAGAGGATAGGATAGGATAGATGATAGGATAGGATAGAGAATAGGATAGAGGATAGGATAGGATAGAGAATAGTATAGAGGATAGGACAGAGGATTGGATAGGATAGGATAGTGCATAGGATAGGATTGAGGATAGGATAGGAGATTGGATAGGAGAGAGGACAGGAGATGATAGAGGATAGGATAGGATATAGGATTGGATAGGATACGATAAAGGATAGGATAGGATAGAGTATAGAATAGAGGATAGGATAGGATAGGATAGAGAGTAGGATAGAGGATAGGATAGGATAGAGGATAGGATAGAGGATAGGACAGAGGATTGGATAGGATAGGATTGAGGATAGGATAGGATAGAGGAAAGGATAGGATAGAGGATAGGATAGAGGATAGGATAGAGGATTGGATAGGATATGGGATATTATAGGATAGAGGATAGGATACGATAGAGGATAGGATAGAGGATAGGTTAGGATAGAGGATAGGATAGGATAGAGAATAGCATAGAGGATAGGACAGAGGATTGGATAGGATAGGAATCAGGATAGGATAGGAGATTGGATAGGAAAGAGGACAGGAGACGATAGAGGATAGGATAGGATATAGGATTGGATAGGATAGAGGATAGGATAGAGGATAGGATAGGATAGAGGATAGGATAGGGGATTGGATAGGATAGTTGATGGAATAGGGTAGAGGATAGAATAGAGAATAGGATAGGATAGATGATATTAAAGGAAAGAGGATAGGATATGATAGAGGATACGATATTATAGAGGATAGGATAGGATAGAGGATACGATATTATAGAGGATAGGATACGATAGAGGATAGGATTGAGGATAGATTATAGGATAGAGGATAGGATAGGATAGAGGATACGATAGGATAGAAGATAGAATAGGATAGAGGATAGGATAGTATAGAGGATAGGATAGGATAGAGGATAGGATAGGATAGAGGATAGGATAGGATAGAGTATAGGATAGGATAGAGGATAGGATAGGATAGAGGATAGGATAGGATAGAGGATAGGCTAGGATAGAGGATAGGATAGGATAGAGGAAAGGATAGGATAGAGGATAGGATAGGATAGAGGATAGGATAGGATAGAGGATAGGATAGGATAGAGGATAGGATAAGATAGAGGATAGGATAGGATAGAGGATAGGATAGGATAGAGGATACAATAGGATAGAGGATAGGATAGGATAGAGGATAGGATAGGATAGAGGATAGGATAGGATAGAGGATAGGATAGGATAGAGGATAGGATAGGATAGAGGATAGGATAGGATAGAGGATAGGATAGGATAGAGGATAGGATATTATAGAGGATAGGACAGGATAGAGTATAGGATTGAATAGAGGATAGGATAGGTGATTGGATATGATAGAGGATAGGATAGGTTAGAGGATAGGATAGGAGATTTGATAGGATAGAGGATAGGAAAGGTTAGAAAATAGGATAGGATAGAGGATAGGATAGCATAGAGGATAGGAGACGATAGAGGATAGGACAGGATAGAGGATAGGATCGGATAGAGGATAGGATAGGATAGGATAGGATATAGGATAGGATAGGATAGAGTATAGGATAGGATAGAGGATACAATAGGATAGAGGATAGGATAGGATAGAGGATAGGATAGGATAGAGGATAGGATAGGATAGAGGATAGGATAGGATAGAGGATAGGATAGGATAGAGGATAGGATATTATAGAGGATAGGACAGGATAGAGTATAGGATTGAATAGAGGATAGGATAGGTGATTGGATAGGATAGAGGATAGGATAGGTTAGAGGATAGGATAGGAGATTTGATAGGATAGAGGATAGGAAAGGTTAGAAAATAGGATAGGATAGAGGATAGGATAGCATAGAGGATAGGAGACGATAGAGGATAGGACAGGATAGAGGATAGGATCGGATAGAGGATAGGATAGGATAGGATAGGATATAGGATAGGATAGGATAGAGTATAGGATATAGGATTGGATAGGATAGAGGATAGGATTGAGGATATATTATACGATAGAGGATAGGATAGGATAGACGATAGGATCGGATAGCGGATAGGATAGAGGTTAGGATAGGATAGAGGATAGGATAGGATAGAGGATTGGATAGGGGATTGGATAGGATAGAGGATAGGATAGGATAGAGGATAGGATAGGATAGAGAATAGGATAGAGGATAGGATAGGATAGAGGATAGGATAGGATAGAGGATAGGATATTATAGAGGATAGGATAGGTGATTGGATATGATAGAGGATGGGATAGGTGATTGGATAGGATAGAGGATAGGATAGGTTAGAGGATACGATATTATAGTGGAGAGGATCGAATATAGGATAGGATAGTTGATTGGATAGGATAGAGGATAGGATAGGATAGTTGATAGGATAGGATAGACGATAGGATAGGGGATTGGATAGGATAGTTGATAGAATAGGGTAGAGGATAGGATAGTATAGAGGATAGGATAGGATAGAGGATAGGATAGGATTGAGGATAGGATAGGATAGAGGATAGGATAGGATAGAGGATAGGATAGGATAGAGAATAGGATAGAGGATAGGATAGGATAGACAATAGGATAGAGGATAGGATATTATTGAGGATAGGATAGAATAGAGGATAGGATAGGATACAGGAAAGGATAAGATAGAGGAGAGGATAGAGGATACGATAGGATAGGATAGAGGATAGGATAGGATAGAGGATAGGATAGGATAGAGGATAGGATAGGATAGAGAATAGGATAGGATAGACAATAGGATAGAGGGTAGGATAGGATTGAGTATAGGATAGAATAGAGGATAGGATTGGATAGAGGAAAGGATAGGATAGAGGATAGGATAGAGGATAGGATAGAGGATAGGATAGAGGATTGGATAGGATAGGGGATATTATAGGATAGAGGATAGGATACGATAGAAGATAGCATAGGATAGAGTATAGGATAGAGGATAGGATTGAGGATAGGATAGGATAGAGGAAAGGATAGGATAGAGGATAGGATAGAGGATAGGATAGAGGATTGGATAGGATATGGGATATTATAGGATAGAGGATAGGATACGATAGAGGATATTATAGGATAGAGGATAGGATAGGATAGAGGATAGGATAGGATAGAGGATAGGATAGGATAGAGGATAGGCTAGGATAGAGGATAGGATAGGATAGAGGAAAGGATAGGATAGAGGATAGGATAGGATAGAGGATAGGATAGGATAGAGGATAGGATAGGATAGAGGATAGGATAGGATAGAGGATACAATAGGATAGAGGATAGGATAGGATAGAGGATAGGATAGGATAGAGGATAGGATAGGATAGAGGATAGGATAGGATAGAGGATAGGATATTATAGAGGATAGGACAGGATAGAGTATAGGATTGAATAGAGGATAGGATAGGTGATTGGATATGATAGAGGATGGGATAGGTGATTGGATAGGATAGAGGATAGGAAAGGTTAGAAAATAGGATAGGATAGAGGATAGGATAGCATAGAGGATAGGAGACGATAGAGGATAGGACAGGATAGAGGATAGGATCGGATAGAGGATAGGATAGGATAGGATAGGATATAGGATAGGATAGGATAGAGTATAGGATATAGGATTGGATAGGATAGAGGATAGGATTGAGGATATATTATACGATAGAGGATAGGATAGGATAGACGATAGGATCGGATAGCGGATAGGATAGAGGTTAGGATAGGATAGAGGATAGGATAGGATAGAGGATTGGATAGGGGATTGGATAGGATAGAGGATAGGATAGGATAGAGGATAGGATAGGATAGAGAATAGGATAGAGGATAGGATAGGATAGAGGATAGGATAGGATAGAGGATAGGATATTATAGAGGATAGGATAGGGGATTGCATAGGATAGAGGATAGGATAGGATAGAGGATAGGATAGGATAGAGGATACGATAGAGGATAGGATAGGATTGAGGATACGATAGGATAGAGGATAGGATAGGATAGAGGATAGGATAGGATAGAGAATAGGATAGAGGATAGGATAGGATAGACAATAGGATAGAGGATAGGATAGGATTGAGGATAGGATAGAATAGAGGATAGGATTGGATAGAGGAAAGGATAGGATAGAGGATAGGATAGAGGATAGGATAGAGGATTGGATAGGATAGGGGATATTATAGGATAGAGGATAGGATACGATAGAAGATAGGATAGGATAGAGTATAGGATAGAGGAAAGGATTGGATAGAGAATAGAATAGAGGATAGGATAGGATAGAGAATAGGATAGAGGATAGGACAGAGGATTGGATAGGATAAGATAGTGGATAGGATAGGATTGAGGATAGGATAGGAGATTGGATAGGAGAGAGGACAGGAGACGATAGAGGATAGGATAGGATATAGGATTGGATAGGATACGATAGAGGATAGGATAGGATAGAGTATAGGATAGAGGATAGGATAGGATAGAGAATAGGATAGAGGATAGGATAGGATAGAGAATAGGATAGAGGATAGGACAGAGGATTGGATAGGATAGGATAGTGGATAGGATAGGATTGAGGATAGTACAGGATAGAGGAAAGGATAGGATAGAGGATAGGATAGAGGATAGTTTAGAGGATTGGATAGGATATGGGATATTATAGGATAGAGGATAGGATACGATAGAGGATAGGATAGAGGATAGGACAGAGGATTGGATAGGATAGGATAGTGGATAGGATAGGATTGAGGATAGGATTGGATAGAGGATAGGATAGGATAGAGGATAGGATAGGATAGAGGATAGGATAAGATAGAGGATAGGATAGGATAGAGGATAGGATAGGATAGAGGATATAATAGGATAGATGATATGATAGGATAGAGGATAGGATAGGATAGAGGATAGGATAGGATAGAGGATAGGATAGGATAGAGGATAGGATAGGATAGAGGATAGGATATTATAGAGGATAGGATAGGATAGAGTATAGGATTGAATAGAGGATAGGATAGCATAGAGGATAGGAGACGATAGAGGATAGGACAGGATAGAGGATAGGATCGGAAAGAGGATAGGATAGGATAGGATAGGATATAGGATAGGATAGGATAGAGTATAGGATATAGGATTGGATAGGATAGAGGATAGGATTGAGGATATATTATACGATAGAGGATAGGATAGGATAGAGGATAGGATCGGATAGCAGATAGGATAGAGGTTAGGATAGGATAGAGGATAGGATAGGATAGAGGATCGGATAGGGGATTGGATAGGATAGAGGATAGGATAGGATAGAGGATAGGATAGGATAGAGAATAGGATAGAGGATAGGATAGTGGATAGGATAGGATAGAGGATAGGATAGGATAGAGGATAGGATATTATAGAGGATAGGATAGGTGATTGGATATGATAGAGGATGGGATAGGTGATTGGATAGGATAGAGGATAGGATAGGTTAGAGGATACGATATTATAGTGGAGAGGATCGAATATAGGATAGGATAGGGGATTGGATAGGATCGAGGATAGGATCGGATAGTTGATATGATAGGATAGACGATAGGATAGGGGATTGGATAGGATAGTTGATAGAATAGGTTAGAGGATAGGATAGGATAGAGAATTGGATAGGATATGATAGAGGATACGATATTATAGAGGATAGGATAGGATAGAGGATAGGATACGATAGAGTACAGGATATAGGATTGGATAGGGTAGAGGATAGGAAGGATAGAGGATACGATAGGGGATTGGATAGGATAGATAATAGGATAGGATAGAGGATAGGATAGAGGATAGGATAGGATAGAGGATAGGATAGGATAGAGGATTGGATAGGATAGAGGATAGGATAGGATAGAGGATAGGATAGGATAGAGGATAGGATAGGATAGAGGATAGGATAGGATAGGATAGAGGATAGGATAGGATAGAGGATAGGAGACGATAGAGGATAGGATAGGATAGGATAGATGATATTATAGGAAAGAGGATAGGATATGATAGAGGATACGATATTATAGAGGATAGGAAAGGATAGAGGATCGGATAGGATAGAGGATTGGATAGGATAGAGGATACGATAGGATAGAGGATAGGATAGGATAGAGAATAGGATAGAGGATAGGATAGGGTAGAGGATAGGATAGGATAGAGGATAGGATATTATAGAGGATAGGATAGGTGATTGGATATGATAGAGGATGGGATAGGTGATTGGATAGGATAGAGGATAGGATAGGTTAGAGGATACGATATTATAGTGGAGAGGATCGAATATAGGATAGGATAGGGGATTGGATAGGATAGAGGATAGGATAGTATTGAGGATAGGATAGGAGATTGGATAGGAAAGAGGACAGGAGACGATAGAGGATAGGATAGGATATAGTATTGGATAGGATAGAGGATAGGATACGATAGAGGATAGGATAGGATAGAAGATAGGATAGGATAGAGGATAGGATAGGGGATTGGATAGGATAGTTGATGGAATAGGATAGAGGATAGGATAGGATAGAGGATAGGATAGGATAGGATAGAGGATAGGATAGGATAGAGGATAGGAGACGATAGAGGATAGGATAGGATAGGATAGATGATATTATAGGAAAGAGGATAGGATATGATAGAGGATACGATATTATAGAGGATAGGAAAGGATAGAGGATCGGATAGGATAGAGGATTGGATAGGATAGAGGATACGATAGGATAGAGGATAGGATAGGATAGAGAATAGGATAGAGGATAGGATAGGGTAGAGGATACGATAGGATAGAGGATAGGATAGGATAGAGGATAGGATAGGATAGAGGATAGGATAGGATAGAGGATAGGATAGGATAGAGGATAGGATCGGATAGTTGATAAGATAGGATAGACGATAGGATAGGGGATTGGATAGGATAGTTGATAGAATAGGATAGAGGATAGGATAGGATAGAGAATTGGATAGGATATGATAGAGGATACGATATTATAGAGGATAGGATAGGATAGAGGATAGGATAGGATAGAGGATAGGATAGGATAGAGGATAGGATATTATAGAGGATAGGATAGGATAGAGTATAGGATTGAATAGAGGATAGGATAGCATAGAGGATAGGAGACGATAGAGGATAGGACAGGATAGAGGATAGGATCGGATAGAGGATAGGATAGGATAGGATAGGATATCTGATAGGATAGGATAGAGTATAGGATATAGGATTGGATAGGATAGAGGATAGGATTGAGGATATATTATACGATAGAGGATAGGATAGGATAGAGGATAGGATCGGATAGCAGATAGGATAGAGGTTAGGATAGGATAGAGGATAGGATAGGATAGAGGATCGGATAGGGGATTGGATAGGATAGAGGATAGGATAGGATAGAGGATAGGATAGGATAGAGAATAGGATAGAGGATAGGATAGAGGATAGGATAGGATAGAGGATAGGATAGGATAGAGGATAGGATATTATAGAGGATAGGATAGGTGATTGGATATGATAGAGGATGGGATAGGTGATTGGATAGGATAGAGGATAGGATAGGTTAGAGGATACGATATTATAGTGGAGAGGATCGAATATAGGATAGGATAGGGGATTGGATAGGATCGAGGATAGGATCGGATAGTTGATAGGATAGGATAGACGATAGGATAGGGGATTGGATAGGATAGTTGATAGAATAGGTTAGAGGATAGGATAGGATAGAGAATTGGATAGGATATGATAGAGGATACGATATTATAGAGGATAGGATAGGATAGAGGATAGGATACGATAGAGTACAGGATATAGGATTGGATAGGGTAGAGGATAGGAAGGATAGAGGATAGGATAGGGGATTGGATAGGATAGAGAATAGGATAGGATAGAGGATAGGATAGGATAGAGGATAGGATAGGATAGAGGATAGGATAGGATAGAAGATAGGATAGGATAGAGGATTGGATAGGATAGAGGATAGGATAGGATAGAGGATAGGATAGGATAGAGGATAGGATAGGATAGAGGATAGGATAGGATAGGATAGAGGATAGGATAGGATAGAGGATAGGAGACGATAGAGGATAGGATAGGATAGGATAGATGATATTATAGGAAAGAGGATAGGATATGATAGAGGATACGATATTATAGAGGATAGGAAAGGATAGAGGATCGGATAGGATAGAGGATTGGATAGGATAGAGGATACGATAGGATAGAGGATAGGATAGGATAGAGAATAGGATAGAGGATAGGATAGGGTAGAGGATAGGATAGGATAGAGGATAGGATATTATAGAGGATAGGATAGGTGATTGGATATGATAGAGGATGGGATAGGTGATTTCATAGGATAGAGGATAGGATAGGTTAGAGGATACGATATTATAGTGGAGAGGATCGAATATAGGATAGGATAGGGGATTGGATAGGATAGAGGATAGGATAGGATAGAGGATAGGATAGGATTGAGGATAGGATAGGAGATTGGATAGGAAAGAGGACAGGAGACGATAGAGGATAGGATAGGATATAGTATTGGATAGGATAGAGGATAGGATACGATAGAGGATAGGATAGGATAGAAGATAGGATAGGATAGAGGATAGGATAGGGGATTGGATAGGATAGTTGATGGAATAGGATAGAGGATAGGATAGGATAGAGAATAGGATAGGATAGATGATATTAAAGGAAAGAGGATAGGATATGATAGAGGATACGATATTATAGAGGATAGGACAGGATAGAGGATACGATATTATAGAGGATAGGATACGATAGAGGATAGGATAGAGGATAGGATAGTATAGTGGATAGGATAGGATAGAGGATACGATAGGATAGAGGATAGGATAGGATAGAGGATAGGATAGGATAGAGGATAGGATAGGATAGAGGATAGGATAGGATAGAGGATAGGATCGGATAGTTGATAAGATAGGATAGACGATAGGATAGGGGATTGGATAGGATAGTTGATAGAATAGGATAGAGGATAGGATAGGATAGAGAATTGGATAGGATATGATAGAGGATACGATATTATAGAGGATAGGATAGGATAGAGGATAGGATACGATAGAGTACAGGATATAGGATTGGATAGGGTAGAGGATAGGAAGGATAGAGGATAGGATAGGGGATTGGATAGGATAGAGAATAGGATAGGATAGAGGATAGGATAGGATAGAGGATAGGATAGGATAGAGGATAGGATAGGATAGAAGATAGGATAGGATAGAGGATTGGATAGGATAGAGGATAGGATAGGATAGAGGATAGGATAGGATAGAGGATAGGATAGGATAGAGGATAGGATAGGATAGAGGTTAGGATAGGATAGAGGATAGGATAGGGTAGAGGATAGGATAGGAAAGAGGATATGATACGATAGAGGATAGGATAGGATAGAGGATAGGATAGAGGATAGGATAGGATAGAGGATCGGATAGGGGATTGGATAGGATAGAGGATAGGATAGGATAGAGAATAGGATAGGAGATTGTATAGGATAGAGGACAGGAGACGATAGAGGATAGGATAGGATTTTGGGTTGGATATGATAGAGGATAGGGTAGGATAGAGGATAGGATAGGATAGAGGATTGTATAGGGGATTGGATAGGATAGAGGATAGGATAGGATAGAGGATAGGATAGGATAGAGGATAGGATAGGATAGAGGATAGGATAGGATAGAAGATAGGATGGGATAGAGGATAGGATAGGATAGAGGATAGGATAGGATAGAGGATGTTATAGGATAGAGGATAGGATAGGATAGAGGATAGGATAGGATAGAGGATAGGATAGGATAGAGTATAGGATAGAGGAAAGGATTGGATAGAGAATAGAATAGAGGATAGGATAGGATAGAGAATAGGATAGAGGATAGGACAGAGGATTGGATAGGATAAGATAGTGGATAGGATAGGATTGAGGATAGGATAGGAGATTGGATAGGAGAGAGGACAGGAGACGATAGAGGATAGGATAGGATATAGGATTGGATAGGATACGATAGAGGATACGATAGGATAGAGTATAGGATAGAGGATAGGATAGGATAGAGAATAGGATAGAGGATAGGACAGAGGATTGGATAGGATAGGATAGTGGATAGGATAGGATTGAGGATAGGATTGGATAGAGGATAGGATAGGATAGAGGATAGGATAGGATAGAGGATAGGATAAGATAGAGGATAGGATAGGATAGAGGATAGGATAGGATAGAGGATATAATAGGATAGAGGATATGATAGGATAGAGGATAGGATAGGATAGAGGATAGGATAGGATAGAGGATAGGATAGGATAGAGGATAGGATAGGATAGAGGATAGGATATTATAGAGGATAGGATAGGATAGAGTATAGGATTGAATAGAGGATAGGATAGCATAGAGGATAGGAGACGATAGAGGATAGGACAGGATAGAGGATAGGATCGGATAGAGGATAGGATAGCATAGGATAGGATATAGGATAGGATAGGATAGAGTATAGGATATAGGATTGGATAGGATAGAGGATAGGATTGAGGATATATTATACGATAGAGGATAGGATAGGATAGAGGATAGGATCGGATAGCAGATAGGATAGAGGTTAGGATAGGATAGAGGATAGGATAGGATAGAGGATCGGATAGGGGATTGGATAGGATAGAGGATAGGATAGGATAGAGGATAGGATAGGATAGAGAATAGGATAGAGGATAGGATAGAGAATAGGATAGGATAGAGGATAGGATAGGATAGAGGATAGGATATTATAGAGGATAGGATAGGTGATTGGATATGATAGAGGATGGGATAGGTGATTGGATAGGATAGAGGATAGGATAGGTTAGAGGATACGATATTATAGTGGAGAGGATCGAATATAGGATAGGATAGGGGATTGGATAGGATAGAGGATAGGATCGGATAGTTGATAGGATAGGATAGACGATAGGATGGGGGATTGGATAGGATAGTTGATAGAATAGGTTAGAGGATAGGATAGGATAGAGAATTGGATAGGATATGATAGAGGATACGATATTATAGAGGATAGGATAGGATAGAGGATAGGATACGATAGAGTACAGGATATAGGATTGGATAGGGTAGAGGATAGGAAGGATAGAGGATAGGATAGGGGATTGGATAGGATAGAGAATAGGATAGGATAGAGGATAGGATAGGATAGAGGATAGGATAGGATAGAGGATAGGATAGGATAGAAGATAGGATAGGATAGAGGATTGGATAGGATAGAGGATAGGATAGGATAGAGGATAGGATAGGATAGAGGATAGGATAGGATAGAGGATAGGATAGGATAGGATAGAGGATAGGATAGGATAGAGGATAGGAGACGATAGAGGATAGGATAGGATAGGATAGATGATATTATAGGAAAGAGGATAGGATATGATAGAGGATACGATATTATAGAGGATAGGAAAGGATAGAGGATCGGATAGGATAGAGGATTGGATAGGATAGAGGATACGATATTATAGAGGATAGGATAGTTTAGAGAATAGGATAGAGGATAGGATAGGGTAGAGGATAGGATAGGATAGAGGATAGGATATTATAGAGGATAGGATAGGTGATTGGATATGATAGAGGATGGGATAGGCGATTGGATAGGATAGAGGATAGGATAGGTTAGAGGATACGATATTATAGTGGAGAGGATCGAATATAGGATAGGATAGGGGATTGGATAGGATAGAGGATAGGATAGGATTGAGGATAGGATAGGAGATTGGATAGGAAAGAGGACAGGAGACGATAGAGGATAGGATAGGATATAGTATTGGATAGGATAGAGGATAGGATACGATAGAGGATAGGATAGGATAGAAGATAGGATAGGATAGAGGATAGGATAGGGGATTGGATAGGATAGTTGATAGAATAGGATAGAGGATAGGATAGGATAGAGAATAGGATAGGATAGATGATATTAAAGGAAAGAGGATAGGATATGATAGAGGATACGATATTATAGAGGATAGGATAGGATAGAGGATACGATATTATAGAGGATAGGATACGATAGAGGATAGGATAGAGGATAGGATAGTATAGAGGATAGGATAGGATAGAGGATACGATAGGATAGAGGATAGGATAGGATAGAGGATAGGATAGGATAGAGGATAGGATAGGATAGAGGATAGGATAGGATAGAGGATAGGATCGGATAGTTGATAAGATAGGATAGACGATAGGATAGGGGATTGGATAGGATAGTTGATAGAATAGGATAGAGGATAGGATAGGATAGAGAATTGGATAGGATATGATAGAGGATACGATATTATAGAGGATAGGATAGGATAGAGGATAGGATACGATAGAGTACAGGATATAGGATTGGATAGGGTAGAGGATAGGAAGGATAGAGGATAGGATAGGGGATTGGATAGGATAGAGAATAGGATAGCATAGAGGATAGGATAGGATAGAGGATAGGATAGGATAGAGGATAGGATAGGATAGAAGATAGGATAGGATAGAGGATTGGATAGGATAGAGGATAGGATAGGATAGAGGATAGGATAGGATAGAGGATAGGATAGGGTAGAGGATAGGATAGGATAGAGGATAGGATAGGATAGAGGATAGGATAGGATAGAGGATAGGATAGGATAGAGCATAGGATAGGATAGAGGATAGGATAGGATAGAGGATAGGATAGGATAGAGGATAGGATAGGATAGAGGATAGGATAGGATAGAGGTTAGGATAGGATAGAGGATAGGATAGGGTAGAGGATAGGATAGGAAAGAGGATAGGATACGATAGAGGATAGGATAGGATAGAGGATAGGATAGGATAGAGGATCGGATAGGGGATTGGATAGGATAGGATAGAGGATAGGATAGAGGATAGGATAGAGGATAGGATAGGATAGAGGATCGGATAAGGGATTGGATAGGATAGAGGATGGGATAGGATAGGAGATTTTATAGGTTAGAGGACAGGAGACGATAGAGGATAGGATAGGATTTTGGGTTGGATATGATAGAGGATAGGGTAGGATAGAGGATAGGATAGGATAGAGGATTGTATAGGGGATAGGATAGGATAGAGTATAGGATATAGGATTGGATAGGATAGAGGATAGGATTGAGGATAGATTATACGATAGAGGATAGGATAGGAGATTGCATAGGATAGAGGATAGGATACGATAGAGGATAGGGTAGGATATAGTATAATATATGATGGAAGATATTATAGGATAGAGGATAGGATAGGGTAGAGGATACGATATTATAGTGGAGAGGATCGAATATAGAATAGGATAGGGGATTGGATAGGATAGAGGATAGGATAGGATAGTTGATAGGATAGGATAGACGATAGGATAGGGGATTGGATAGGATAGTTCATAGAATATACTAGAGGATAGGATAGGATAGAGGATAGGATAGGATAGAGGATACGATAGGATGGAGTATAGAATAGGATAGAGGATAGGATAGGATAGAGGATAGGATAGGATTGAGGATAGGATAGGATAGCGGATAGGATAGGATAGAGGATAGGACAGGATAGAGAATAGGATAGAGGATAGGATAGGATAGACAATAGGATAGAGGATAGGATATTATTGAGGATAGGATAGAATAGAGGATAGGATTGGATAGAGGAAAGGATAGGATAGAGGATAGGATAGAGGATTGGATAGGATAGGGGATATTATAGGATAGAGGATAGGATACGATAGAAGATAGGATAGGATAGAGTATAGGATAGAGGATAGGATTGAGGATAGGATAGGATAGAGGAAAGGATAGGATAGAGGATAGGATAGGATAGAGGATAGGATAGGATAGAGGATAGGATAGGATAGAAGATAGGATAGGATAGAGGATAGGATAGGATAGAGGATAGGATAGGATATAGGATGGGATAGGATAGAGGATAGGATAGGATAGAGGATAGGATAGGATAGAGGATAGGATAGTATAGAGGATAGGATAGGATAGAGGATAGGATAGGATAGAGGATAGGATAGGATAGAGGATAGGATAGGGGATTGGATAGGAAAGAGGACAGGAGACGATAGAGGATAGGATAGGATATAGTATTGGATAGGATAGAGGATAGGATACGATAGAGGATAGGATAGGATAGAAGATAGGATAGGATAGAGGATAGGATAGGGGATTGGATAGGATAGTTGATGGAATAGGATATAGGATAGGATAGGATAGAGAATAGGATAAGATAGATGATATTAAAGGAAAGAGGATAGGATATGATAGAGGATACGATATTATAGAGGATAGGATAGGATAGAGGATACGATATTATAGAGGATAGGATACGATAGAGGATAGGATAGAGGATAGGATAGTATAGAGGATAGGATAGGATAGAGGATACGATAGGATAGAGGATAGGATAGGATAGAGGATAGGATAGGATAGAGGATAGGATAGGATAGAGGATAGGATAGGATAGAGGATAGGATAGGATAGAGGATAGGATCGGATAGTTGATAGGATAGGATAGACGATAGGATAGGGGATTGGATAGGATAGTTGATAGAATAGGATAGAGGATAGGATAGGATAGAGAATTGGATAGGATATGATAGAGGATACGATATTATAGAGGATAGGATAGGATAGAGGATAGGATACGATAGAGTACAGGATATAGGATTGGATAGGGTAGAGGATAGGAAGGATAGAGGATAGGATAGGGGATTGGATAGGATAGAGAATAGGATAGGATAGAGGATAGGATAGGATAGAGGATAGGATAGGATAGAGGATAGGATAGGATAGAAGATAGGATAGGATAGAGGATTGGATAGGATAGAGGATAGGATAGGATAGAGGATAGGATAGGATAGAGGATAGGATAGGATAGAGGATAGGATAGGATAGAGGATAGGATAGGGTAGAGGATAGGATAGGATAGAGGATAGGATAGGATAGAGGATAGGATAGGATAGAGGATAGGATAGGATAGAGCATAGGATATGATAGAGGATAGGATAGGATAGAGGATAGGATAGGATAGAGGATAGGATAGGATAGAGGATAGGATAGGATAGAGGTTAGGATAGGATAGAGGATAGGATAGGGTAGAGGATAGGATAGGAAAGAGGATAGGATACGATAGAGGATAGGATAGGATAGAGGATAGGATAGAGGATAGGATAGGATAGAGGATCGGATAGGGGATTGGATAGGATAGAGGATAGGATAGGATAGAGAATAGGATAGGAGATTGTATAGGATAGAGGACAGGAGACGATAGAGGATAGGATGGGATTTTGGGTTGGATATGATAGAGGATAGGATGGGATTTTGGGTTGGATATGATAGAGGATAGGGTAGGATAGAGGATAGGATAGGATAGAGGATTGTATAGGGGATTGGATAGGATAGAGGATAGGATAGGATAGAGGATAGGATGGGATAGAGGATAGGATAGGATAGAGGATAGGATAGGATAGAAGATAGGATAGGATAGAGGATAGGATAGGATAGAGGATGGGATAGGATAGAGGATAGGATAGGATAGAGGATAGGATAGGATAGACGATAGGATAGGATGGAGGATAGGATAGGATAGAGGATAGGATAGGATAGAGGATAGGATAGGATAGAGGATAGGATAGGATAGAGGATAGGATAGGGAAGAGGATAGGATAGGATAGAGTATAGGATAGGATAGAGGATAGGATAGGATAGAGGATAGGATAGGAAAGAGGATAGGATACGATAGAGGGTAGGATAGGATAGAGGATAGGATAGAGGATAGGATAGGATAGAGGATAGGATAGGATAGAGGATCGGATAAGGGATTGGATAGGATGGAGGATGGGATAGGGTAGAGAATAGGATAGGAGATTGTATAGGATAGAGGACAGGAGACGATAGAGGATAGGATAGGATTTTGGGTTGGATATGATAGAGGATAGGGTAGGATAGAGGATAGGATAGGATAGAGGATTGTATAGGGGATAGGATAGGATAGAGTATAGGATATAGGATTGGATAGGATAGAGGATAGGATTGAGGATAGATTATACGATAGAGGATTGGATAGGATAGAGGATAGGATAGGAGATTGCATAGGATAGAGGATAGAATACGATAGAGGATAGGGTAGGATATAGTATAATATATGATGGAAGATATTATAGGATAGAGGATAGGATAGGGTAGAGGATACGATATTATAGTGGAGAGGATCGAATATAGAATAGGATAGGGGATTGGATAGGATAGAGGATAGGATAGGATAGTTGATAGGATAGGATAGAAGATAGGATAGGGGATTGGATAGGATAGTTCATAGAATATACTAGAGGATAGGATAGGATAGAGGATAGGATAGGATAGAGGATACGATAGGATGAAGTATAGAATAGGATAGAGGATAGGATAGGATAGAGGATAGGATAGGATTGAGGATAGGATAGGATAGCGGATAGGATAGGATAGAGGATAGGACAGGATAGAGAATAGGATAGAGGATAGGATAGGATAGACAATAGGATAGAGGATAGGATATTATTGAGGATAGGATAGAATAGAGGATAGGATTGGATAGAGGAAAGGATAGGATAGAGGATAGGATAGAGGATTGGATAGGATAGGGGATATTATAGGATAGAGGATAGGATACGATAGAAGATAGGATAGGATAGAGTATAGGGTAGAGGATAGGATTGAGGATAGGATAGGATAGAGGAAAGGATAGGATAGAGGATAGGATAGGATAGAGGATAGGATAGGATAGAGGATAGGATAGGATAGAAGATAGGATAGGATAGAGGATAGGATAGGATAGAGGATAGGATAGGATAGAGGATGGGATAGGATAGAGGATAGGATAGCATAGAGGATAGGATAGGATAGAGGATAGGATAGGATAGAGGATAGGATAGGAAAGAGGATAGGATAGGATAGAGGATAGGATAGGATAGAGGATAGGATAGGATAGAGGATAGGATAGGAAAGAGGATAGGATACGATAGAGGATAGGATAGGATAGAGGATAGGATAGAGGATAGGATAGAGGATAGGATAGGATAGAGGATAGGATAGAGGATAGGATTGGATAGAGGATAGGATAGGATAGTGGATAGGATAAGATAGAGGATAGCATAGGATAGAGGATAGGATAGGATAGAGGATATATTAGGATAGAGGATAGGATAGGATAGAGGATAGGATAGGATAGAGGATAGGATAGGATAGAGGATAGGATAGGATAGAGAATAGGATAGAGGATAGGATAGGATAGACAATAGGATAGAGGATAGGATAGGATTGAGGATAGGATAGAATAGAGGATAGGATTGGATACAGGAAAGGATAGGATAGAGCATAGGATAGAGGATTGGATAGGATAGGGGATATTATAGGATAGAGGATAGGATACGATAGAAGATAGGATAGGATAGAGTATAGGATAGAGGATAGGATAGTATAGAGAATAGAATAGAGGATCGGATAGGATAGAGAATAGGATAGAGGATAGGATAGGATAGAGGATAGGATAGGGGATTGGATAGGATAGTTGATGGAATAGGATAGAGGATAGGATAGGATAGAGATTAGGATAGGATAGATGATATTAAAGGAAAGAGGATAGGATATGATAGAGGATACGATATTATAGAGGATAGGATAGGATAGAGGATACGATATTATAGAGGATAGGATACGATAGAGGATAGGATTGAGGATAGGTTATAGGATAGAGGATAGGATAGGATAGAGGATACGATAGGATAGAAGATAGAATAGGATAGAGGATAGGATAGTATAGAGGATAGGATAGGATAGAGGATAGGATAGGATAGAGGATAGGATAGGATAGAGGATAGGATAGGATAGAGGATAGGATAGGATGGAGGATAGGATAGGATAGAGGATAGGCTAGGATAGAGGATAGGATAGGATAGAGGAAAGGATAGGATAGAGGATAGGATAGGATAGATAAAATTATGGGAAAGAGGATAGGATATGATAGAGGATATAATACGATAGAGGATAGGATACGATAGAGGGTAGGATATGATTGAAGATAGGATAGGATAGAGGATTGTATAGGATAGGATAGAGGATAGGATGTGGGATTGGATAGGGTAGAGGATATGATACGATAGAGGATAGGGTAGGATAGGGAATAGGATAGGATAGATAATATTATAGGATAGAGGATAGAATATGATAGAGGATACGATGTTATAGAGGACACGATAGGATAGAGGATAGGATAAAGGATAGGATAGCATAGAGGATAGGATAGGATAGAGGATAGGATAGGATAGAGGATAGGATATAATAGAGGATAGGATAGGGGATTGGATTGGATAGAGGATAGGATAGGATAGAGGATAGGATAGGATAGAGGATAGGATAGAGGATAGGATGGAGGATAGGATAGGATAGAGGATAGGATAGGATAGAGGATAGGATAGGACAGAGGATACGATAGGATAGATGAAAGGATAGAGGATATGATAGGATAGAGGATAGGATAGGATAGAGGATAGGACAGGATAGAGGATAGGATAGGATAGAAGATAGGATAGGAGAGAGGATAGGATAGGATAGAGGATAGGATAGGATAGAGGATAGGATAGGATAGAGTATAGAATAGGATAGAGGATAGGATAGGATAGAGGATAGGATAGGATTGAGGATAGGATAGGATAGATGATAAGATTGGATAGAGCATCGGAAAGGGGATTGGATAGAGAATAGGATAGGATAGAGGATAGGATAAGATAGAGGATATGATAGGATAGATGATAGGATAGAGGATAGGATAGAGGATTCGATAGGATAGAGGATTCGATAGGATAGAGGATATTATAGGATACACGATAGGTTGGGATAGAGGATTCGATAGGATAGAGGATAGGACAGGGGATTGGATAGGATAGAGGATAGGATTGAGGATAGATTATACGATAGAGGATTGGATAGGATAGAGGATAGGATAGGAGATTGCATAGGATAGAGGATAGAATACGATAGAGGATAGGGTAGGATATAGTATAATATATGATGGAAGATATTATAGGATAGAGGATAGGATAGGGTAGAGGATACGATATTATAGTGGAGAGGATCGAATATAGAATAGGATAGGGGATTGGATAGGATAGAGGATAGGATAGGATAGTTGATAGGATAGGATAGAAGATAGGATAGGGGATTGGATAGGATAGTTCATAGAATATACTAGAGGATAGGATAGGATAGAGGATAGGATAGGATAGAGGATACGATAGGATGAAGTATAGAATAGGATAGAGGATAGGATAGGATAGAGGATAGGATAGGATTGAGGATAGGATAGGATAGCGGATAGGATAGGATAGAGGATAGGACAGGATAGAGAATAGGATAGAGGATAGGATAGGATAGACAATAGGATAGAGGATAGGATATTATTGAGGATAGGATAGAATAGAGGATAGGATTGGATAGAGGAAAGGATAGGATAGAGGATAGGATAGAGGATTGGATAGGATAGGGGATATTATAGGATAGAGGATAGGATACGATAGAAGATAGGATAGGATAGAGTATAGGGTAGAGGATAGGATTGAGGATAGGATAGGATAGAGGAAAGGATAGGATAGAGGATAGGATAGGATAGAGGATAGGATAGGATAGAGGATAGGATAGGATAGAAGATAGGATAGGATAGAGGATAGGATAGGATAGAGGATAGGATAGGATAGAGGATGGGATAGGATAGAGGATAGGATAGCATAGAGGATAGGATAGGATAGAGGATAGGATAGGATAGAGGATAGGATAGGAAAGAGGATAGGATAGGATAGAGGATAGGATAGGATAGAGGATAGGATAGGATAGAGGATAGGATAGGAAAGAGGATAGGATACGATAGAGGATAGGATAGGATAGAGGATAGGATAGAGGATAGGATAGAGGATAGGATAGGATAGAGGATAGGATAGAGGATAGGATTGGATAGAGGATAGGATAGGATAGTGGATAGGATAAGATAGAGGATAGCATAGGATAGAGGATAGGATAGGATAGAGGATATATTAGGATAGAGGATAGGATAGGATAGAGGATAGGATAGGATAGAGGATAGGATAGGATAGAGGATAGGATAGGATAGAGAATAGGATAGAGGATAGGATAGGATAGACAATAGGATAGAGGATAGGATAGGATTGAGGATAGGATAGAATAGAGGATAGGATTGGATACAGGAAAGGATAGGATAGAGCATAGGATAGAGGATTGGATAGGATAGGGGATATTATAGGATAGAGGATAGGATACGATAGAAGATAGGATAGGATAGAGTATAGGATAGAGGATAGGATAGTATAGAGAATAGAATAGAGGATCGGATAGGATAGAGAATAGGATAGAGGATAGGATAGGATAGAGGATAGGATAGGGGATTGGATAGGATAGTTGATGGAATAGGATAGAGGATAGGATAGGATAGAGATTAGGATAGGATAGATGATATTAAAGGAAAGAGGATAGGATATGATAGAGGATACGATATTATAGAGGATAGGATAGGATAGAGGATACGATATTATAGAGGATAGGATACGATAGAGGATAGGATTGAGGATAGGTTATAGGATAGAGGATAGGATAGGATAGAGGATACGATAGGATAGAAGATAGAATAGGATAGAGGATAGGATAGTATAGAGGATAGGATAGGATAGAGGATAGGATAGGATAGAGGATAGGATAGGATAGAGGATAGGATAGGATAGAGGATAGGATAGGATGGAGGATAGGATAGGATAGAGGATAGGCTAGGATAGAGGATAGGATAGGATAGAGGAAAGGATAGGATAGAGGATAGGATAGGATAGATAAAATTATGGGAAAGAGGATAGGATATGATAGAGGATATAATACGATAGAGGATAGGATACGATAGAGGGTAGGATATGATTGAAGATAGGATAGGATAGAGGATTGTATAGGATAGGATAGAGGATAGGATGTGGGATTGGATAGGGTAGAGGATATGATACGATAGAGGATAGGGTAGGATAGGGAATAGGATAGGATAGATAATATTATAGGATAGAGGATAGAATATGATAGAGGATACGATGTTATAGAGGACACGATAGGATAGAGGATAGGATAAAGGATAGGATAGCATAGAGGATAGGATAGGATAGAGGATAGGATAGGATAGAGGATAGGATATAATAGAGGATAGGATAGGGGATTGGATTGGATAGAGGATAGGATAGGATAGAGGATAGGATAGGATAGAGGATAGGATAGAGGATAGGATGGAGGATAGGATAGGATAGAGGATAGGATAGGATAGAGGATAGGATAGGACAGAGGATACGATAGGATAGATGAAAGGATAGAGGATATGATAGGATAGAGGATAGGATAGGATAGAGGATAGGACAGGATAGAGGATAGGATAGGATAGAAGATAGGATAGGAGAGAGGATAGGATAGGATAGAGGATAGGATAGGATAGAGGATAGGATAGGATAGAGTATAGAATAGGATAGAGGATAGGATAGGATAGAGGATAGGATAGGATTGAGGATAGGATAGGATAGATGATAAGATTGGATAGAGCATCGGAAAGGGGATTGGATAGAGAATAGGATAGGATAGAGGATAGGATAAGATAGAGGATATGATAGGATAGATGATAGGATAGAGGATAGGATAGAGGATTCGATAGGATAGAGGATTCGATAGGATAGAGGATATTATAGGATACACGATAGGTTGGGATAGAGGATTCGATAGGATAGAGGATAGGACAGGGGATTGGAGAGGATAGAGGATAGAATAGGATAGAGGATAGGATACGATAGAGGGTAGGATATGATTGAAGATAGGATAGGATAGAGGATTGTATAGGATAGGATAGAGGATAGGATGTGGGATTGGATAGGGTAGAGGATATGATACGATAGAGGATAGGGTAGGATAGGGAATAGGATAGGATAGATAATATTATAGGATAGAGGATAGAATATGATAGAGGATACGATGTTATAGAGGACACGATAGGATAGAGGATAGGATAAAGGATAGGATAGCATAGAGGATAGGATAGGATAGAGGATAGGATAGGATAGAGGATAGGATATAATAGAGGATAGGATAGGGGATTGGATTGGATAGAGGATAGGATAGGATAGAGGATAGGATAGGATAGAGGATAGGATAGAGGATAGGATGGAGGATAGGATAGGATAGAGGATAGGATAGGATAGAGGATAGGATAGGACAGAGGATACGATAGGATAGATGAAAGGATAGAGGATATGATAGGATAGAGGATAGGATAGGATAGAGGATAGGACAGGATAGAGGATAGGATAGGATAGAAGATAGGATAGGAGAGAGGATAGGATAGGATAGAGGATAGGATAGGATAGAGGATAGGATAGGATAGAGTATAGAATAGGATAGAGGATAGGATAGGATAGAGGATAGGATAGGATTGAGGATAGGATAGGATAGATGATAAGATTGGATAGAGCATCGGAAAGGGGATTGGATAGAGAATAGGATAGGATAGAGGATAGGATAAGATAGAGGATATGATAGGATAGATGATAGGATAGAGGATAGGATAGAGGATTCGATAGGATAGAGGATTCGATAGGATAGAGGATATTATAGGATACACGATAGGTTGGGATAGAGGATTCGATAGGATAGAGGATAGGACAGGGGATTGGAGAGGATAGAGGATAGAATAGGATAGAGGATAGGATCGGATAGAGGATAGGATAGGATAGAGGATAGGATCGGATAGAGGACAGGAGAGGTGATTGGATAGGATAGAGGATAGGATCGGATAGAGGATAGGATAGGTGATTGGATAGGATAGAGGATAGGATAAGATAGAGGATAGGATAGGATAGAGGATAGGATATAATAGAGGATCGGATCCGATAGAGGATAGGATAGGGGATTCGTTGGATAGAGGATAGGATAGGATAGAGGATAGGATAGGACAGAGGATAGGATAGGATAGAGGATAGGATAGGATAGAGGATAGGATAGGATAGAGTATAGAATAGGATAGAGGATAGGATAGGATAGAGGATAGGATAGGATTGAGGATAGGATAGGATAGATGATAAGATAAGATAGAGCATCGGATAGGGGATTGGATAGAGAATAGGATAGGATAGAGGATAGGATAAGATAGAGGATAGGATAGGATAGAGGATAGGATAGGATAGGGGATATTATAGGATAGAGGATAGGTTAGGATAGCGGATAGGATAGCGGATAGGATAGCGGACAGGATAGGATAGAGGATAGGATAGGATAGAGGATTGGATAGAATACAGGATTGCATTGAGGATAGGATAGGATGGAGGATAGGATAGAGGATAGGATAGAGGATTCGATAGGATAGAGGATATTATAGGATACACGATAGGTTAGGATAGAGGATTCGATAGGGTAGAGGGCAGGATAGGATAGAGGATAGGACAGGGGATTGGATAGGATAGAGGATAGAAGACGATAGAGGATAGGATAGGATAGAGGATAGGATCGGATAGGGGATTGGATAGAGAATAGGATAGGATAGAGGATAGGATAGGATAGAGGATAGGATAGGATAGAGGATAGGATAGGATAGGGCATATTATAGGATAGAGGATAGGATAGGATAGCGGATAGGATAGCGGATAGGATAGCGGATAGGGTAGCGGATAGGATAGGAGAGAGGGTAGGATAGGATAGAGGATTGGATAGCATACAGGATAGGATAGAGGATAGGATAGAGGATAGGATAGAGGATTCGATAGGATAGAGGATATTATAGGATACACGATAGGTTAGGATAGAGGATAGGATAGGATAGAGGATAGGATAGGATAGAGGATACGATAGGATAGAGGAAAGGATAGAGGATAGGATAGGATAGAGGATAGGATAGGATAGAGGATAGGATAGGATAGAGGATAGGATAGGATAGAGGATAGGATAGGATAGAGGATAGGATAGGATAGAGGATAGGATAGGATAGAGGATAGGATATAATAGAGGATAGGATCGAACAGAGGATAGGATAGAGGATTGGGTTGGATAGAGAATAGGATAGGATAGAGGATAGGATAGGTGACTGGATAGGATAGAGGATAGGATAGGATAGAGGGTAGGATAGGATAGAGGATAGGATAGGATAGAGGATAGGATAGGATAGTGGATAGGATAGGATAGAGGATAGGATAGGATAGAGGATAGGATAGGATAGAGGATAGGATAGGATAGAGGATAGGATAGGATAGAGGATAAGATAGGATAGAGGATAGGATAGGATAGAGTATACGATATTATAGAGGATAGGATGGGATAGAGGATAGGATAGGGGATTGGATAGGATAGAGGATAGGAGAGGATAGAGGATAGGATAGGATAGAGGATACGATATTATAGGGGATAGGATAGGATAGAGGATAGGATAGGATAGAGGATATGATAGGACAGAAGATAAGATAGGATAGAGGATAGGGTAGGATAGAGGATAGGATAGGATAGATAAAATTATGGGAAAGAGGATAGGATATGATAGAGGATATAATACGATAGAGGATAGGATACGATAGAGGGTAGGATAGGATAGGATAGGATAGAGGATAGGATAGGATAGAGGATAGGATAGGATAGAGGATAGGATAGGACAGAGGATACGATAGGATAGATGAAAGGATAGAGGATATGATAGGATAGAGGATAGGATAGGATAGAGGATAGGACAGGATAGAGGATAGGATAGGATAGAAGATAGGATAGGAGAGAGGATAGGATAGGATAGAGGATAGGATAGGATAGAGGATAGGATAGGATAGAGTATAGAATAGGATAGAGGATAGGATAGGATAGAGGATAGGATAGGATTGAGGATAGGATAGGATAGATGATAAGATTGGATAGAGCATCGGATAGGGGATTGGATAGAGAATAGGATAGGATAGAGGATAGGATAAGATAGAGGATATGATAGGATAGATGATAGGATAGAGGATAGGATAGAGGATTCGATAGGATAGAGGATTCGATAGGATAGAGGATATTATAGGATACACGATAGGTTGGGATAGAGGATTCGATAGGATAGAGGATAGGACAGGGGATTGGATAGGATAGAGGATAGGATAGGATAGAGGATAGGATCGGATAGAGGATAGGATAGGATAGAGGATAGGATCGGATAGAGGACAGGATAGGTGATTGGATAGGATAGAGGATAGGATCGGATAGAGGATAGGATAGGTGATTGGATAGGATAGAGGATAGGATAAGATAGAGGATAGGATAGGATAGAGGATAGGATATAATAGAGGATCGGATCCGATAGAGGATAGGATAGGGGATTCGTTGGATAGAGGATAGGATAGGATAGAGGATAGGATAGGATAGCGGATAGCATAGGATAGAGTATAGAATAGGATAAAGGATAGGATAGGATAGAGGATAGGATAGGATAGAGGAGAGGATAGGATAGAGTATAGAATAGGATAGAGGATAGGATAGGACAGAGGATAGGATAGGATTGAGGATAGGATAGGATAGATGATAAGACAGGATAGAGGATAGGATAGGATAGAGGATAGGATAGGATATAGTATAGAATAGGATAGAGGATAGGATAGGATAGAGGATAGGATAGGATTGAGTATAGGATAAGCTAGATGATAAGATAAGATAGAGCATCGGATAGGGGATTGGATAGAGAATAAGATAGGATAGAGGATAGGATAAGATAGAGGATAGGATAGGATAGAGGATAGGATAGGATAGGGGATATTATAGGATAGAGGATAGGTTAGGATAGCGGATAGGATAGCGGATAGGATAGCGGACAGGATAGGATAGAGGATAGGATAGGATAGAGGATTGGATAGAATACAGGATTGCATTGAGGATAGGATAGGATAGAGGATAGGATAGAGGATAGGATAGAGGATTCGATAGGATAGAGGATTCGATAGGATAGAGGATATTATAGGATACACGATAGGTTAGGATAGAGGATTCGATAGGGTAGAGGGCAGGATAGGATAGAGGATAGGACAGGGGATTGGATAGGATAGAGGATAGAAGACGATAGAGGATAGGATAGGATAGAGGATATAATCGGATAGGGGATTGGATAGAGAATAGGATAGGATAGAGGATAGGATAGGATAGAGGATAGGATAGGATAGAGGATAGGATAGGATAGGGCATATTATAGGATAGAGGATAGGATAGGATAGCGGATAGGATAGCGGATAGGATAGCGTATAGGATAGCGGATAGGATAGGATAGAGGGTAGGATAGGATAGAGGATTGGATAGCATACAGGATAGGATAGAGGATATTATAGGATACACGATAGGTTAGGATAGAGGATAGGATAGGATAGAGGATAGGATAGGATAGAGGATAGGATACGATAGAGGATAGGATAGGATAGAGGATAGGATAGGATAGAGGATAGGATAAGATAGAGCATAGAATAGAGGATAGGATAGAGCATAGGATAGAGGATAGGATAGCATAGAGGATAGGATAGGATAGAGGATAGGATAGGATAGAGGATAGGATATAATAGAGGATCGGATCCGATAGAGGATAGGATAGGGGATTCGTTGGATAGAGGATAGGATAGGATAGAGGATAGGATAGGATAGCGGATAGCATAGGATAGAGTATAGAATAGGATAAAGGATAGGATAGGATAGAGGATAGGATAGGATAGAGGATTGGATAGAATACAGGATTGCATTGAGGATAGGATAGGATAGAGGATAGGATAGAGGATACGATAGAGGATAGGATAGAGGATTCGATAGGATAGAGGATATTATAGGATACACGATAGGTTAGGATAGAGGATTCGATAGGATAGAGGATAGGATAGGATAGAGGATAGGATAGGATAGAGGATAGGATAGGATAGAGAATAGGATAGGATAGAGGATAGGATAGGATAGAGGATAGGATAGGATAGAGGATAGGATAGAGGATAGGATAGAGGATAGGATAGGATAGAGGATAGGATAGGATAGAGGATAGGATAAGATAGAGGATATGATAGGATAGATGATAGGATAGAGGATAGGATAGAGGATTCGATAGGATAGAGGATTCGATAGGATAGAGGATATTATAGGATACACGATAGGTTGGGATAGAGGATTCGATAGGATAGAGGATAGGACAGGGGATTGGATAGGATAGAGGATAGAATAGGATAGAGGATAGGATCGGATAGAGGATAGGATAGGATAGAGGATAGGATCGGATAGAGGACAGGAGAGGTGATTGGATAGGATAGAGGATAGGATCGGATAGAGGATAGGATAGGTGATTGGATAGGATAGAGGATAGGATAAGATAGAGGATGGGATAGGATAGAGGATAGGATATAATAGAGGATCGGATCCGATAGAGGATAGGATAGGGGATTCGTTGGATAGAGGATAGGATAGGATAGTGGATAGGATAGGACAGAGGATAGGATAGGATAGAGGATAGGATAGGATAGAGGATAGGATAGGATAGAGTATAGAATAGGATAGAGGATAGGTTAGGATAGAGGATAGGATAGGATTGAGGATAGGATAGGATAGATGATAAGATAAGATAGAGCATCGGATAGGGGATTGGATAGAGAATAGGATAGGATAGAGGATAGGATAGCGGATAGGATAGCGGACAGGATAGGATAGAGGATAGGATAGGATAGAGGATTGGATAGAATACAGGATTGCATTGAGGATAGGATAGGATAGAGGATAGGATAGAGGATAGGATAGAGGATTCGATAGGATAGAGGATATTATAGGATACACGATAGGTTAGGATAGAGGATTCGATAGGGTAGAGGGCAGGATAGGATAGAGGATAGGACAGGGGATTGGATAGGATAGAGGATAGAAGACGATAGAGGATAGGATAGGATAGAGGATAGGATCGGATAGGGGATTGGATAGAGAATAGGATAGGATAGAGGATAGGATAGGATAGGGGATATTGTAGGATAGAGGATAGGTTAGGATAGCGGATAGGATAGCGGATAGGATAGGGGATATTGTAGGATAGAGGATAGGTTAGGATAGCGGATAGGATAGCGGATAGGATAGCGGACAGGATAGGATAGAGGATAGGATAGGATAGAGGATTGGATAGAATACAGGATTGCATTGAGGATAGGATAGGATAGAGGATAGGATAGAGGATAGGATAGAGGATTCGATAGGATAGAGGATATTATAGGATACACGATAGGTTAGGATAGAGGATTCGATAGGGTAGAGGGCAGGATAGGATAGAGGATAGGACAGGGGATTGGATAGGATAGAGGATAGAAGACGATAGAGGATAGGATAGGATAGAGGATAGGATCGGATAGGGGATTGGATAGAGAATAGGATAGGATAGAGGATAGGATAGGATAGAGGATAGGATAGGATAGGGCATATTATAGGATAGAGGATAGGATAGGATAGCGGATAGGATAGCGGATAGGATAGCGGATAGGATAGCGGATAGGATAGCGGATAGGATAGGAGAGAGGGTAGGATAGGATAGAGGATTGGATAGCATACAGGATAGGATAGAGGATAGGATAGAGGATAGGATAGAGGATTCGATAGGATAGAGGATATTATAGGATACACGATAGGTTAGGATAGAGGATAGGATAGGATAGAGGATAGGATAGGATAGAGGATACGATAGGATAGAGGAAAGGATAGAGGATAGGATAGGATAGAGGATAGGATAGGATAGAGGATAGGATAGGATAGAGGATAGGATAGGATAGAGGATAGGATAGGATAGAGGATAGGATAGGATAGAGGATAGGATAGGATAGAGGATAGGATATAATAGAGGATAGGATCGAACAGAGGATAGGATAGAGGATTGGGTTGGATAGAGGATAGGATAGGATAGAGGATAGGATAGGTGACTGGATAGGATAGAGGATAGGATAGGATAGAGGGTAGGATAGGATAGAGGATAGGATAGGATAGAGGATAGGATAGGATAGTGGATAGGATAGGATAGAGGATAGGATAGGATAGAGGATAGGATAGGATAGAGGATAGGATAGGATAGAGGATAGGATAGGATAGAGGATAAGATAGGATAGAGGATAGGATAGGATAGAGGATACGATATTATAGAGGATAGGATGGGATAGAGGATAGGATAGGGGATTGGATAGGATAGAGGATAGGAGAGGATAGAGGATACGATAGGATAGAGGATACGATATTATAGGGGATAGGATAGGATAGAGGATAGGATAGGATAGAGGATATGATAGGACAGAAGATAAGATAGGATAGAGGATAGGGTAGGATAGAGGATAGGATAGGATAGATAAAATTATGGGAAAGAGGATAGGATATGATAGAGGATATAATACGATAGAGGATAGGATACGATAGAGGGTAGGATAGGATAGGATAGGATAGAGGATAGGATAGGATAGAGGATAGGATAGGATAGAGGATAGGATAGGACAGAGGATACGATAGGATAGATGAAAGGATAGAGGATATGATAGGATAGAGGATAGGATAGGATAGAGGATAGGACAGGATAGAGGATAGGATAGGATAGAAGATAGGATAGGAGAGAGGATAGGATAGGATAGAGGATAGGATAGGATAGAGGATAGGATAGGATAGAGTATAGAATAGGATAGAGGATAGGATAGGATAGAGGATAGGATAGGATTGAGGATAGGATAGGATAGATGATAAGATTGGATAGAGCATCGGATAGGGGATTGGATAGAGAATAGGATAGGATAGAGGATAGGATAAGATAGAGGATATGATAGGATAGATGATACGATAGAGGATAGGATAGAGGATTCGATAGGATAGAGGATTCGATAGGATAGAGGATATTATAGGATACACGATAGGTTGGGATAGAGGATTCGATAGGATAGAGGATAGGACAGGGGATTGGATAGGATAGAGGATAGGATAGGATAGAGGATAGGATCGGATAGAGGATAGGATAGGATAGAGGATAGGATCGGATAGAGGACAGGATAGGTGATTGGATAGGATAGAGGATAGGATCGGATAGAGGATAGGATAGGTGATTGGATAGGATAGAGGATAGGATAAGATAGAGGATAGGATAGGATAGAGGATAGGATATAATAGAGGATCGGATCCGATAGAGGATAGGATAGGGGATTCGTTGGATAGAGGATAGGATAGGATAGAGGATAGGATAGGATAGCGGATAGCATAGGATAGAGTATAGAATAGGATAAAGGATAGGATAGGATAGAGGATAGGATAGGATAGAGGAGAGGATAGGATAGAGTATAGAATAGGATAGAGAATAGTATAAGATAGAGGATAGGATAGGGGATTGGATAGGATAGGATAGAGGATAGGATGTGGGATTGGATAGGGTAGAGGATAGGATACGATAGAGGATAGGGTAGGATAGGGAATAGGATAGGATAGATAATATTATAGGATAGAGGATAGAATATGATAGAGGATACGATATTATAGAGGATAGGATAGGATAGAGGATAGGATAGTGGATTGGATAGGATAGAGGATTGGATAGGATGGAGGATAGGATAGGATAGAGGATAGGATAGAGGATAGAATAAAGTATATGATAGGGGATTGGATAGGATAGAGGATAGGAGACGATAGAGGATAGGATAGGGGATATTATAGGATAGAGGATAGGGTAGGATAGCGGATAGGATAGCGGATAGGATAGGATAGAGTATAGAATAGGATAAAGGATAGGATAGGATAGAGGATAGGATAGATGATTGGATAGGATAGAGCATAGGATCGGATAGAGGATAGGATAGGATAGAGGATAGGATCGGATAGAGGATAGGATAGGTGATTGGATAGGATAGAGGATAGGATAGAGGATAGGATAGAGGATAGGATAGGATAGAGGATAGGATAGGATAGAGGATAGGATAGGATAGAGGATACGATAGGATAGAGGAAAGGATAGAGGATAGGATAGGATAGAGGATAGGATAGGATAGAGGATAGGATCGAACAGAGGATAGGATAGAGGATTGGGTTGGATAGAGGATAGGATAGGATAGAGGATAGGATAGGTGACTGGATAGGATAGAGGATAGGATAGGATAGAGGGTAGGATAGGATAGAGGATAGGATAGGATAGAGGATAGGATAGGATAGTGGATAGGATAGGATAGAGGATAGGATAGGATAGAGGATAGGATAGGATAGAGGATAGGATAGGATAGAGGATAGGATAGGATAGAGGATAAGATAGGATAGAGGATAGGATAGGATAGAGGATTGGATAGAATACAGGATTGCATTGAGGATAGGATAGGATAGAGGATAGGATAGAGGATACGATAGAGGATAGGATAGAGGATTCGATAGGATAGAGGATATTATAGGATACACGATAGGTTAGGATAGAGGATTCGATAGGATAGAGGATAGGATAGGATAGAGGATAGGATAGTGGATTGGATAGGATAGAGGATTGGATAGGATGGAGGATAGGATAAGGTAGAGGATAGGATAGAGGATAGAATAAAGTATATGATAGGGGATTGGATAGGATAGAGGATAGGAGACGATAGAGGATAGGATAGGATAGAGCATAGGATAGGATAGAGGATAGGATAGGAGAGAGGATAGGATAGGATAGGGGATAGGATAGGATAGGATAGAGGATACGATAGGATAGAGGATAGGATAGGATAGAGGATAGGATAGGATAGAGGATAGGATAGAGGATAGGATAGAGGATAGGATAGGTCAGAGGATAGGATAGGATGGAGGATAGGATAGGATATAGGATAGGATAGAGAATAGGATAGGGTAGAGGATAGGACAGGATAGATGATAGGATAGGGGATTCGATAGGATAGAGCATAGGAGAGGATAGAGGATAGGATAGGATAGAGGATACGATATTATAGAGGATAGGATAGGGGATTGTATAGGATAGAGGATAGGATAGGATAGGATGGAGGATAGGATAGGATAGAGGATAGGATAGGATAGGATAGGATAGAGGATAGGATAGGATAGAGGATAGGATATAATAGAGGATAGGATCGAACAGAGGATAGGATAGGGGATTGGGTTGGATAGAGGATATGATATTATAGAGGATAGGATAGGTGACTGGATAGGATAGAGGATAGGATAGGATAGAGGGTAGGATAGGATAGAGGATAGGATAGGATAGAGGATAGGATAGGATAGTGGATAGGATAGGATAGAGGATAGGATAGGATAGAGGATAGGATAGGATAGAGGATAGGATAGGATAGAGGATAGGATAGGATAGAGGATAAGATAGGATAGAGGATAGGATAGGATAGAGGATAGGATAGGATAGAGGATAGGATAGGATAGAGGATACGATATTATAGGGGATAGGATAGGATAGAGGATAGGATAGGATAGAGGATATTATAGGACAGAAGATAAGATAGGATAGAGGATAGGGTAGGATAGAGGATAGGATAGGATAGATAAAATTATGGGAAAGAGGATAGGATATGATAGAGGATATAATACGATAGAGGATAGGATACGATAGAGGGTAGGATATGATTGAAGATAGGATAGGATAGAGGATAAGATAGGATAGCGGATAAGGTAGGGGATAGGATAGGATAGAGAATAGTATAGGATAGAGGATAGGATAGGGGATTGGATAGGATAGGATAGAGGATAGGATGTGGGATTGGATAGGGTAGAGGATAGGATACGATAGAGGATAGGGTAGGATAGGGAATAGGATAGGATAGATAATATTATAGGATAGAGGTTAGAATATGATAGAGGATACGATATTATAGAGGATAGGATAGGATAGAGGATAGGATAGGGGATTGGATAGGATAGAGGATTGGATAGGATGGAGGATAGGATAGGATAGAGGATAGGATAGAGGATAGAATAAAGTATATGATAGGGGATTGGATAGGATAGAGGATAGGAGCCGATAGAGGATAGGATAGGATAGAGCATAGGATAGGATAGAGGATAGGATAGGATAGAGGATAGGATAGGATAGGGGATAGGATAGGATAGGATAGAGGATACGATAGGATAGAGGATAGGATAGGATAGAGGATAGGATAGGGTAGAGGATAGGATAGGATAGAGGATAGGATAGGGGATTCGATAGGATAGAGCATAGGAGAGGATAGAGGATAGGATAGGATAGAGGATACGATATTATAGAGGATAGGATAGGGGATTGGATAGGATAGAGGATAGGATAGGATAGGATAGAGGATAGGATAGGATAGAGGATAGGATAGGATAGAGGATAGGATAGGATAGAGGATAGGATAGGATAGGATAGGATAGAGAATAGGATAGGGTAGAGGATAGGATAGGATAGAGGATAGGATAGGGGATTCGATAGGATAGAGCATAGGAGAGGATAGAGGATAGGATAGGATAGAGGATACGATATTATAGAGGATAGGATAGGGGATTGGATAGGATAGAGGATAGGATAGGATAGGATAGAGGATAGGATAGGATAGAGGATAGGATAGGATAGAGGATAGGATAGGATAGGATAGGATAGAGAATAGGATAGGGTAGAGGATAGGATAGGATAGAGGATAGGATAGAGGATAGGATAGGACAGAGGATAGGATAGGATGGAGGATAGGATAGGATATAGGATAGGATAGAGAATAGGATAGGGTAGAGGATAGGATAGGATAGAGGATAGGATAGGGGATTCGATAGGATAGAGCATAGGAGAGGATAGAGGATAGGATAGGATAGAGGATACGATATTATAGAGGATAGGATAGGGGATTGGATAGGATAGAGGATAGGATAGGATAGGATAGAGGATAGGATAGGATAGAGGATAGGATAGGATAGAGGATAGGATAGGATAGGATAGGATAGAGGATAGGATAGGATAGATAAAATTATGGGAAAGAGGATAGGATATGATAGAGGATATAATACGATAGAGGATAGGATACGATAGAGGGTAGGATAGGATAGGATAGGATAGAGGATAGGATAGGATAGAGGATAGGATAGGATAGAGGATAGGATAGGACAGAGGATACGATAGGATAGATGAAAGGATAGAGGATATGATAGGATAGAGGATAGGATAGGATAGAGGATAGGATAGGATAGAGGATAGGATAGGATAGAGGATAAGATAGGATAGAGGATAGGATAGGATAGAGGATACGATATTATAGAGGATAGGATGGGATAGAGGATAGGATAGGGGATTGGATAGGATAGAGGATAGGAGAGGATAGAGGATACGATAGGATAGAGGATACGATATTATAGGGGATAGGATAGGATAGAGGATAGGATAGGATAGAGGATATGATAGGACAGAAGATAAGATAGGATAGAGGATAGGGTAGGATAGAGGATAGGATAGGATAGATAAAATTATGGGAAAGAGGATAGGATATGATAGAGGATATAATACGATAGAGGATAGGATACGATAGAGGGTAGGATAGGATAGGATAGGATAGAGGATAGGATAGGATAGAGGATAGGATAGGATAGAGGATAGGATAGGACAGAGGATACGATAGGATAGATGAAAGGATAGAGGATATGATAGGATAGAGGATAGGATAGGATAGAGGATAGGACAGGATAGAGGATAGGATAGGATAGAAGATAGGATAGGAGAGAGGATAGGATAGGATAGAGGATAGGATAGGATAGAGGATAGGATAGGATAGAGTATAGAATAGGATAGAGGATAGGATAGGATAGAGGATAGGATAGGATTGAGGATAGGATAGGATAGATGATAAGATTGGATAGAGCATCGGATAGGGGATTGGATAGAGAATAGGATAGGATAGAGGATAGGATAAGATAGAGGATATGATAGGATAGATGATAGGATAGAGGATAGGATAGAGGATTCGATAGGATAGAGGATTCGATAGGATAGAGGATATTATAGGATACACGATAGGTTGGGATAGAGGATTCGATAGGATAGAGGATAGGACAGGGGATTGGATAGGATAGAGGATAGGATAGGATAGAGGATAGGATCGGATAGAGGATAGGATAGGATAGAGGATAGGATCGGATAGAGGACAGGATAGGTGATTGGATAGGATAGAGGATAGGATCGGATAGAGGATAGGATAGGTGATTGGATAGGATAGAGGATAGGATAAGATAGAGGATAGGATAGGATAGAGGATAGGATATAATAGAGGATCGGATCCGATAGAGGATAGGATAGGGGATTCGTTGGATAGAGGATAGGATAGGATAGAGGATAGGATAGGATAGCGGATAGCATAGGATAGAGTATAGAATAGGATAAAGGATAGGATAGGATAGAGGATAGGATAGGATAGAGGAGAGGATAGGATAGAGTATAGAATAGGATAGAGGATAGGATAGGACAGAGGATAGGATAGGATTGAGGATAGGATAGGATAGATGATAAGACAGGATAGAGGATCGGATAGGGGATTGGATAGAGAATAGGATAGGATAGAGGATATAATAGGATAGAGGATAGGATAGGATAGAGGATAGGATAGGATAGAGGATAAGATAGGATAGAGGATAGGATAGGATAGAGGATACGATATTATAGAGGATAGGATGGGATAGAGGATAGGATAGGGGATTGGATAGGATAGAGGATAGGAGAGGATAGAGGATACGATAGGATAGAGGATACGATATTATAGGGGATAGGATAGGATAGAGGATAGGATAGGATAGAGGATATGATAGGACAGAAGATAAGATAGGATAGAGGATAGGGTAGGATAGAGGATAGGATAGGATAGATAAAATTATGGGAAAGAGGATAGGATATGATAGAGGATATAATACGATAGAGGATAGGATACGATAGAGGGTAGGATAGGATAGGATAGGATAGAGGATAGGATAGGATAGAGGATAGGATAGGATAGAGGATAGGATAGGACAGAGGATACGATAGGATAGATGAAAGGATAGAGGATATGATAGGATAGAGGATAGGATAGGATAGAGGATAGGACAGGATAGAGGATAGGATAGGATAGAAGATAGGATAGGAGAGAGGATAGGATAGGATAGAGGATAGGATAGGATAGAGGATAGGATAGGATAGAGTATAGAATAGGATAGAGGATAGGATAGGATAGAGGATAGGATAGGATTGAGGATAGGATAGGATAGATGATAAGATTGGATAGAGCATCGGATAGGGGATTGGATAGAGAATAGGATAGGATAGAGGATAGGATAAGATAGAGGATATGATAGGATAGATGATAGGATAGAGGATAGGATAGAGGATTCGATAGGATAGAGGATTCGATAGGATAGAGGATATTATAGGATACACGATAGGTTGGGATAGAGGATTCGATAGGATAGAGGATAGGACAGGGGATTGGATAGGATAGAGGATAGGATAGGATAGAGGATAGGATCGGATAGAGGATAGGATAGGATAGAGGATAGGATCGGATAGAGGACAGGATAGGTGATTGGATAGGATAGAGGATAGGATCGGATAGAGGATAGGATAGGTGATTGGATAGGATAGAGGATAGGATAAGATAGAGGATAGGATAGGATAGAGGATAGGATATAATAGAGGATCGGATCCGATAGAGGATAGGATAGGGGATTCGTTGGATAGAGGATAGGATAGGATAGAGGATAGGATAGGATAGCGGATAGCATAGGATAGAGTATAGAATAGGATAAAGGATAGGATAGGATAGAGGATAGGATAGGATAGAGGAGAGGATAGGATAGAGTATAGAATAGGATAGAGGATAGGATAGGACAGAGGATAGGATAGGATTGAGGATAGGATAGGATAGATGATAAGACAGGATAGAGGATCGGATAGGGGATTGGATAGAGAATAGGATAGGATAGAGGATATAATAGGATAGAGGATAGGATAGGATAGAGGATAGGATAGGATAGAGGATAGGATAGTATAGAGGATAGGATAGGATAGAGGATAGGATAGAGGATAGGATAGAGGATAGGATAGGATAGAGGATAGGATAGGATAGAGCATAGGATAGGATAGAGGATAGGATAGGATAGAGTATAGGATAGAATAGAGGATAGGATAGAGGATTGGATGGGGTAGAGGATAGGATAGGATAGAGGATAGGATACGATAGAGGGTAGGATATGATTGAAGATAGGATAGGATAGAGGATAAGATAGGATAGCGGATAAGGTAGGGGATAGGATAGGATAGAGAATAGTATAGGATAGAGGATAGGATGTGGGATTGGATAGGGTAGAGGATAGGATACGATAGAGGATAGGGTAGGATAGGGAATAGGATAGGATAGATAATATTATAGGATAGAGGATAGAATATGATAGAGGATACGATATTATAGAGGATAGGATAGGATAGAGGATAGGATAGTGGATTGGATAGGATAGAGGATTGGATTGGATGGAGGATAGGATAGGATAGAGGATAGGATAGAGGATAGAATAAAGTATATGATAGGGGATTGGATAGGATAGAGGATAGGAGACGATAGAGGATAGGATAGGGGATATTATAGGATAGAGGATAGGGTAGGATAGCGGATAGGATAGCGGATAGGATAGGATAGAGTATAGAATAGGATAAAGGATAGGATAGGATAGAGGATAGGATAGATGATTGGATAGGATAGAGCATAGGATCGGATAGAGGATAGGATAGGATAGAGGATAGGATCGGATAGAGGATAGGATAGGTGATTGGATAGGATAGAGGATAGGATAGAGGATAGGATAGAGGATAGGATAGGATAGAGGATAGGATAGGATAGAGGATAGGATAGGATAGAGGATACGATAGGATAGAGGAAAGGATAGAGGATAGGATAGGATAGAGGATAGGATAGGATAGAGGATAGGATAGGATAGAGGATAGGATAGGATAGAGGATAGGATAGGATAGAGGATAGGATAGGATAGAGGATAGGATATAATAGAGCATAGGATCGAACAGAGGATAGGATAGAGGATTGGGTTGGATAGAGGATAGGATAGGATAGAGGATAGGATAGGATAGAGGATAGGATAGGATAGTGGATAGGATAGGATAGAGGATAGGATAGGATAGAGGATAGGATAGGATAGAGGATAGGATAGGATAGAGGATAGGATAGGATAGAGGATAAGATAGGATAGAGGATAGGATAGGATAGAGGATTGGATAGAATACAGGATTGCATTGAGGATAGGATAGGATAGAGGATAGGATAGAGGATACGATAGAGGATAGGATAGAGGATTCGATAGGATAGAGGATATTATAGGATACACGATAGGTTAGGATAGAGGATTCGATAGGATAGAGGATAGGATAGGATAGAGGATAGGATAGTGGATTGGATAGGATAGAGGATTGGATAGGATGGAGGATAGGATAAGATAGAGGATAGGATAGAGGATAGAATAAAGTATATGATAGGGGATTGGATAGGATAGAGGATAGGAGACGATAGAGGATAGGATAGGATAGAGCATAGGATAGGATAGAGGATAGGATAGGAGAGAGGATAGGATAGGATAGGGGATAGGATAGGATAGGATAGAGGATACGATAGGATAGAGGATAGGATAGGATAGAGGATAGGATAGGATAGAGGATAGGATAGAGGATAGGATAGAGGATAGGATAGGTCAGAGGATAGGATAGGATGGAGGATAGGATAGGATATAGGATAGGATAGAGAATAGGATAGGGTAGAGGATAGGACAGGATAGATGATAGGATAGGGGATTCGATAGGATAGAGCATAGGAGAGGATAGAGGATAGGATAGGATAGAGGATACGATATTATAGAGGATAGGATAGGGGATTGTATAGGATAGAGGATAGGATAGGATAGGATAGAGGATAGGATAGGATAGAGGATAGGATAGGATAGGATAGGATAGAGGATAGGATAGGATAGAGGATAGGATAGGATAGAGGATAGGATAGGATAGAGGATAGGATAGGATAGAGGATAGGATAGGATAGAGGATAGGATCGAACAGAGGATAGGATAGAGGATTGGGTTGGATAGAGGATAGGATAGGATAGAGGATAGGATAGGTGACTGGATAGGATAGAGGATAGGATAGGATAGAGGGTAGGATAGGATAGAGGATAGGATAGGATAGAGGATAGGATAGGATAGTGGATAGGATAGGATAGAGGATAGGATAGGATAGAGGATAGGATAGGATAGAGGATAGGATAGGATAGAGGATAGGATAGGATAGAGGATAAGATAGGATAGAGGATAGGATAGGATAGAGGATTGGATAGAATACAGGATTGCATTGAGGATAGGATAGGATAGAGGATAGGATAGAGGATACGATAGAGGATAGGATAGAGGATTCGATAGGATAGAGGATATTATAGGATACACGATAGGTTAGGATAGAGGATTCGATAGGATAGAGGATAGGATAGGATAGAGGATAGGATAGTGGATTGGATAGGATAGAGGATTGGATAGGATGGAGGATAGGATAAGATAGAGGATAGGATAGAGGATAGAATAAAGTATATGATAGGGGATTGGATAGGATAGAGGATAGGAGACGATAGAGGATAGGATAGGATAGAGCATAGGATAGGATAGAGGATAGGATAGGAGAGAGGATAGGATAGGATAGGGGATAGGATAGGATAGGATAGAGGATACGATAGGATAGAGGATAGGATAGGATAGAGGATAGGATAGGATAGAGGATAGGATAGAGGATAGGATAGAGGATAGGATAGGTCAGAGGATAGGATAGGATGGAGGATAGGATAGGATATAGGATAGGATAGAGAATAGGATAGGGTAGAGGATAGGACAGGATAGATGATAGGATAGGGGATTCGATAGGATAGAGCATAGGAGAGGATAGAGGATAGGATAGGATAGAGGATACGATATTATAGAGGATAGGATAGGGGATTGTATAGGATAGAGGATAGGATAGGATAGGATAGAGGATAGGATAGGATAGAGGATAGGATAGGATAGGATAGGATAGAGGATAGGATAGGATAGAGGATAGGATATAATAGAGGATAGGATCGAACAGAGGATAGGATAGGGGATTGGGTTGGATAGAGGATATGATATTATAGAGGATAGGATAGGTGACTGGATAGGATAGAGGATAGGATAGGATAGAGGGTAGGATAGGATAGAGGATAGGATAGGATAGAGGATAGGATAGGATAGTGGATAGGATAGGATAGAGGATAGGATAGGATAGAGGATAGGATAGGATAGAGGATAGGATAGGATAGAGGATAGGATAGGATAGAGGATAGGATAGGATAGAGGATACGATATTATAGGGGATAGGATAGGATAGAGGATAGGATAGGATAGAGGATATTATAGGACAGAAGATAAGATAGGATAGAGGATAGGGTAGGATAGAGGATAGGATAGGATAGATAAAATTATGGGAAAGAGGATAGGATATGATAGAGGATATAATACGATAGAGGATAGGATACGATAGAGGGTAGGATATGATTGAAGATAGGATAGGATAGAGGATAAGATAGGATAGCGGATAAGGTAGGGGATAGGATAGGATAGAGAATAGTATAGGATAGAGGATAGGATAGGGGATTGGATAGGATAGGATAGAGGATAGGATGTGGGATTGGATAGGGTAGAGGATAGGATACGATAGAGGATAGGGTAGGATAGGGAATAGGATAGGATAGATAATATTATAGGATAGAGGTTAGAATATGATAGAGGATACGATATTATAGAGGATAGGATAGGATAGAGGATAGGATAGGGGATTGGATAGGATAGAGGATTGGATAGGATGGAGGATAGGATAGGATAGAGGATAGGATAGAGGATAGAATAAAGTATATGATAGGGGATTGGATAGGATAGAGGATAGGAGCCGATAGAGGATAGGATAGGATAGAGCATAGGATAGGATAGAGGATAGGATAGGATAGAGGATAGGATAGGATAGGGGATAGGATAGGATAGGATAGAGGATACGATAGGATAGAGGATAGGATAGGATAGAGGATAGGATAGGATAGAGGATAGGATAGAGGATAGGATAGGATAGAGGATAGGATAGGATAGAGGATAGGATAGAGGATAGGATAGGACAGAGGATAGGATAGGATGGAGGATAGGATAGGATATAGGATAGGATAGAGAATAGGATAGGGTAGAGGATAGGATAGGATAGAGGATAGGATAGGGGATTCGATAGGATAGAGCATAGGAGAGGATAGAGGATAGGATAGGATAGAGGATACGATATTATAGAGGATAGGATAGGGGATTGGATAGGATAGAGGATAGGATAGGATAGGATAGAGGATAGGATAGGATAGAGGATAGGATAGGATAGAGGATAGGATAGGATAGGATAGGATAGAGGATAGGATAGGATAGAGGATAGGATAGGATAGAGGATAGGATAAGATAGAGGATAGGATAGGATAGAGGATAGGATATTATAGAGGATAGGATAGGATAGAGGATAGGATAGGGGATTGGATAGGATAGAGGATAGGAGAGGAAAGAGGATAGGATAGGATAGAGGATACGATATTATAGGGGATAGGATAGGATAGAGGATAGGATAGGATAGAGGATATGATAGGACAGAAGATAAGATAGGATAGAGGATAGGGTAGGATAGAGGATAGGATAGGATAGATAAAATTATGGGAAAGAGGATAGGATTTGATAGAGGATATAATACGATAGAGGATAGGATACGATAGAGGGTAGGATATGATTGAAGATAGGATAGGATAGAGGATAAGATAGGATAGCGGATAAGGTAGGGGATAGGATAGAATAGAGAATAGTATAGGATAGAGGATAGGATAGGGGATTGGATAGGATAGGATAGAGGATAGGATGTGGGATTGGATAGGGTAGAGGATAGGATACGATAGAGGATAGGGTAGGATAATGAATAGGATAGGATAGATAATATTATAGGATAGAGGATAGAATATGATAGAGGATACGATATTATAGAGGATAGGATAGGATAGAGGATAGGATAGGGGATTGGATAGGATAGAGGATTGGATAGGATGGAGGATAGGATAGGATAGAGGATAGGATAGAGGATAGGATAGAGGATAGAATAAAGTATATGATAGGGGATTGGATAGGATAGAGGATAGGAGACGATAGAGGATAGGATAGGATAGAGCATAGGATAGGATAGAGGATAGGATAGGATAAAGGATAGGATAGGATAGGGGATAGGATAGGATAGGATAGAGGATACGATAGGATAGAGGATAGGATAGGATAGAGGGTAGGATAGGATAGAGGATAGGATAGAGGATAGGATAGGATAGAGGATAGGATAGAGGATAGGATAGGACAGAGGATAGGATAGGATGGAGGATAGGATAGGATATAGGATAGGATAGAGAATAGGATAGGGTAGAGGATAGGATAGGATAGAGGATAGGATAGGGGATTCGATAGGATAGAGCATAGGAGAGGATAGAGGATAGGATAGGATAGAGGATACGATATTATAGAGGATAGGATAGGGGATTGGATAGGATAGAGGATAGGATAGGATAGAATAGAGGATACGATAGGATGGAGGATAGGATAGGATAGGATAGGATAGAGGATAGGATAGGATAGAGGATAGGATAAGATAGAGGATAGGATAGGATAGAGGATAGGATAGGATAGGATAGGATAGAGGATAGGATAGGATAGAGGATAGGATAGGATAGAGGATAGGATAAGATAGAGGATAGGATAGGATAGAGGATAGGATATTATAGAGGATAGGATAGGATAGAGGATAGGATAGGGGATTGGATAGGATAGAGGATAGGAGAGGAAAGAGGATAGGATAGGATAGAGGAAACGATATTATAGGGGATAGGATAGGATAGAGGATAGGATAGGATAGAGGATATGATAGGACAGAAGATAAGATAGGATAGAGGATAGGGTAGGATAGAGGATAGGATAGGATAGATAAAATTATGGGAGAGAGGATAGGATATGATAGAGCATATAATACGATAGAGGATAGGATACGATAGAGGGTAGGATATGATTGAAGATAGGATAGGATAGAGGATAAGATAGGATAGCGGATAAGGTAGGGGATAGGGTAGGATAGAGAATAGTATAGGATAGAGGATAGGATAGGGGATTGGATAGGATAGGATAGAGCATAGGATGTGGGATTGGATAGGGTAGAGGATAGGATACGATAGAGGATAGGGTAGGATAGGGAATAGGATAGGATAGATAATATTATAGGATAGAGGATAGAATATGATAGAGGATACGATATTATAGAGGATAGGATAGGATAGAGGATAGGATAGGGGATTGGATAGGATAGAGGATTGGATAGGATGGAGGATAGGATAGGATAGAGGATAGGATAGAGGATAGAATAAAGTATATGATAGGGGATTGGATAGGATAGAGGATAGGAGACGATAGAGGATAGGATAGGATAGAGCATAGGATAGGATAGAGGATAGGATAGGATAGAGGATAGGATAGGATAGGGGATAGGATAGGATAGGATAGAGGATACGATAGGATAGAGGATAGGATAGGATAGAGGATAGGATAGGATAGAGGATAGGATAGAGGATAGGATAGGATAGAGGATAGGATAGAGGATAGGATAGGACAGAGGATAGGATAGGATGGAGGATAGGATTGGATAGAGGATAGGATAGGATAGGATAGGATAGAGGATAGGATAGGATAGAGGATAGGATAGGATAGAGGATAGGATAAGATAGAGGATAGGATAGGATAGAGGATAGGATATTATAGAGGATAGGATAGGATAGAGGATAGGATAGGGGATTGGATAGGATAGAGGATAGGAGAGGAAAGAGGATAGGATAGGATAGAGGATACGATATTATAGGGGATAGGATAGGATAGAGGATAGGATAGGATAGAGGATATGATAGGACAGAAGATAAGATAGGATAGAGGATAGGGTAGGATAGAGGATAGGATAGGATAGATAAAATTATGGGAAAGAGGATAGGATTTGATAGAGGATATAATACGATAGAGGATAGGATACGATAGAGGGTAGGATATGATTGAAGATAGGATAGGATAGCGGATAAGATAGGATAGCGGATAAGGTAGGGGATAGGATAGAATAGAGAATAGTATAGGATAGAGGATAGGATAGGGGATTGGATAGGATAGGATAGAGGATAGGATGTGGGATTGGATAGGGTAGAGGATAGGATACGATAGAGGATAGGGTAGGATAGGGAATAGGATAGGATAGATAATATTATAGGATAGAGGATACGATATTATAGAGGATAGGATAGGATAGAGGATAGGATAAGGGATTGGATAGGATAGAGGATTGGATAGGACTGAGGATAGGATAGGATAGAGGATAGGATAGAGGATAGAATAAAGTATATGATAGGGGATTGGATAGGATAGAGGATAGGAGACGATAGAGGATAGGATAGGATAGAGCATAGGATAGGATAGAGGATAGGATAGGATAAAGGATAGGATAGGATAGGGGATAGGATAGGATAGGATAGAGGATACGATAGGATAGAGGATAGGATAGGATAGAGGATAGGATAGGATAGAGGATAGGATAGAGGATAGGATAGGATAGAGGATAGGATAGAGGATAGGATAGAGGATAGGATAGGACAGAGGATAGGATAGGATGGAGGATAGGATAGGATATAGGATAGGATAGAGAATAGGATAGGGTAGAGGATAGGATAGGATAGAGGATAGGATAGGGGATTCGATAGGATAGAGCATAGGAGAGGATAGAGGATAGGATAGGATAGAGGATACGATATTATAGAGGATAGGATAGGGGATTGGATAGGATAGAGGATAGGATAGGATAGGATAGAGGATAGGATAGGATGGAGGATAGGATAGGATAGGATAGGATAGAGGATAGGATAGGATAGAGGATAGGATAAGATAGAGGATAGGATAGGATAGAGGATAGGATAGGATAGAGGATAGGATAGGATAGAGGATTGGATAGGATAGAGGATAGGATAGGATAGAGGATAGGATAGGATAGAGGATAGGATAGGATAGAGGATAGGATAGGATAGATGATAGGATAGGATACAGGATAGGATAGGATAGAGGATAGGATAGGATAGAGGATAGGATAGGATAGAGGATAGGATAGGATAGCGGATAGGATAGGATAGAGGATAGGATAGGATAGAGGATAGGATAGGATAGATGATAGGATAGGATAGAGGATAGGATAGGATAGAGGATAGGATAGGATAGAGGATAGGATAGGATAGAGGATAGGATAGGATAGAGGATAGGATAGGATAGAGGATAGGATAGGATAGAGGATAGGATAGGATAGAGGATAGGATAGGATAGAGGATAGGATAGGATAGAGGATAGGATAGGATACAGGATAGGATAGGATAGAGGATAGGATAGGATAGAGGATAGGATCGGATAGAGGACAGGATAGGTGATTGGATAGGATAGAGGATAGGATCGGATAGAGGATAGGATAGGTGATTGGATAGGATAGAGGATAGGATAAGATAGAGGATAGGATAGGATAGAGGATAGGATATAATAGAGGATCGGATCCGATAGAGGATAGGATAGGGGATTCGTTGGATAGAGGATAGGATAGGATAGAGGATAGGATAGGATAGCGGATAGCATAGGATAGAGTATAGAATAGGATAAAGGATAGGATAGGATAGAGGATAGGATAGGATAGAGGAGAGGATAGGATAGAGTATAGAATAGGATAGAGGATAGGATAGGACAGAGGATAGGATAGGATTGAGGATAGGATAGGATAGATGATAAGACAGGATAGAGGATCGGATAGGGGATTGGATAGAGAATAGGATAGGATAGAGGATATAATAGGATAGAGGATAGGATAGGATAGAGGATAGGATAGGATAGAGGATAGGATAGTATAGAGGATAGGATAGGATAGAGGATAGGATAGAGGATAGGATAGAGGATAGGATAGGATAGAGGATAGGATAGGATAGAGCATAGGATAGGATAGAGGATAGGATAGGATAGAGTATAGGATAGAATAGAGGATAGGATAGAGGATTGGATGGGGTAGAGGATAGGATAGGATAGAGGATAGGATACGATAGAGGGTAGGATATGATTGAAGATAGGATAGGATAGAGGATAAGATAGGATAGCGGATAAGGTAGGGGATAGGATAGGATAGAGAATAGTATAGGATAGAGGATAGGATAGGGGATTGGATAGGATAGGATAGAGGATAGGATGTGGGATTGGATAGGGTAGAGGATAGGATACGATAGAGGATAGGGTAGGATAGGGAATAGGATAGGATAGATAATATTATAGGATAGAGGATAGAATATGATAGAGGATACGATATTATAGAGGATAGGATAGGATAGAGGATAGGATAGTGGATTGGATAGGATAGAGGATTGGATAGGATGGAGGATAGGATAGGATAGAGGATAGGATAGAGGATAGAATAAAGTATATGATAGGGGATTGGATAGGATAGAGGATAGGAGACGATAGAGGATAGGATAGGGGATATTATAGGATAGAGGATAGGGTAGGATAGCGGATAGGATAGCGGATAGGATAGGATAGAGTATAGAATAGGATAAAGGATAGGATAGGATAGAGGATAGGAAAGATGATTGGATAGGATAGAGCATAGGATCGGATAGAGGATAGGATAGGATAGAGGATAGGATCGGATAGAGGATAGGATAGGTGATTGGATAGGATAGAGGATAGGATAGAGGATAGGATAGAGGATAGGATAGAATAGAGGATAGGATAGGATAGAGGATAGGATATTATAGAGGATACGATAGGATAGAGGAAAGGATAGATGATAGGATAGGATAGAGGATAGGATAGGATAGAGGATAGGATAGGATAGAGGATAGGATAGGATAGAGGATAGGATAGGATAGAGGATAGGATAGGATAGAGGATAGGATAGGATAGAGGATAGGATAGGATAGAGGATAGGATATAATAGAGGATAGGATAGGATAGAGGATAGGATAGGTGACTGGATAGGATAGAGGATAGGATAGGATAGAGGGTAGGATAGGATAGAGGATAGGATAGGATAGAGGATAGGATAGGATAGTGGATAGGATAGGATAGAGGATAGGATAGGATAGAGGATAGGATAGGATAGAGGATAGGATAGGATAGAGGATAGGATAGGATAGAGGATAAGATAGGATAGAGGATAGGATAGGATAGAGGATTGGATAGAATACAGGATTGCATTGAGGATAGGATAGGATAGAGGATAGGATAGAGGATACGATAGAGGATAGGATAGAGGATTCGATAGGATAGAGGATATTATAGGATACACGATAGGTTAGGATAGAGGATTCGATAGGATAGAGGATAGGATAGGATAGAGGATAGGATAGTGGATTGGATAGGATAGAGGATTGGATAGGATGGAGGATAGGATAAGATAGAGGATAGGATAGAGGATAGAATAAAGTATATGATAGGGGATTGGATAGGATAGAGGATAGGAGACGATAGAGGATAGGATAGGATAGAGCATAGGATAGGATAGAGGATAGGATAGGAGAGAGGATAGGATAGGATAGGGGATAGGATAGGATAGGATAGAGGATACGATAGGATAGAGGATAGGATAGGATAGAGGATAGGATAGGATAGAGGATAGGATAGAGGATAGGATAGAGGATAGGATAGGTCAGAGGATAGGATAGGATGGAGGATAGGATAGGATATAGGATAGGATAGAGAATAGGATAGGGTAGAGGATAGGACAGGATAGAGGATAGGATAGGGGATTCGATAGGATAGAGCATAGGAGAGGATAGAGGATAGGATAGGATAGAGGATACGATATTATAGAGGATAGGATAGGGGATTGTATAGGATAGAGGATAGGATAGGATAGGATAGAGGATAGGATAGGATAGAGGATAGGATAGGATAGGATAGGATAGAGGATAGGATAGGATAGAGGATAGGATATAATAGAGGATAGGATCGAACAGAGGATAGGATAGGGGATTGGGTTGGATAGAGGATATGATATTATAGAGGATAGGATAGGTGACTGGATAGGATAGAGGATAGGATAGGATAGAGGGTAGGATAGGATAGAGGATAGGATAGGATAGAGGATAGGATAGGATAGTGGATAGGATAGGATAGAGGATAGGATAGGATAGAGGATAGGATAGGATAGAGGATAGGATAGGATAGAGGATAGGATAGGATAGAGGATAAGATAGGATAGAGGATAGGATAGGATAGAGGATAGGATAGGATAGAGGATAGGATAGGATAGAGGATACGATATTATAGGGGATAGGATAGGATAGAGGATAGGATAGGATAGAGGATATTATAGGACAGAAGATAAGATAGGATAGAGGATAGGGTAGGATAGAGGATAGGATAGGATAGATAAAATTATGGGAAAGAGGATAGGATATGATAGAGGATATAATACGATAGAGGATAGGATACGATAGAGGGTAGGATATGATTGAAGATAGGATAGGATAGAGGATAAGATAGGATAGCGGATAAGGTAGGGGATAGGATAGGATAGAGAATAGTATAGGATAGAGGATAGGATAGGGGATTGGATAGGATAGGATAGAGGATAGGATGTGGGATTGGATAGGGTAGAGGATAGGATACGATAGAGGATAGGGTAGGATAGGGAATAGGATAGGATAGATAATATTGTAGGATAGAGGTTAGAATATGATAGAGGATACGATATTATAGAGGATAGGATAGGATAGAGGATAGGATAGGGGATTGGATAGGATAGAGGATTGGATAGGATGGAGGATAGGATAGGATAGAGGATAGGATAGAGGATAGAATAAAGTATATGATAGGGGATTGGATAGGATAGAGGATAGGAGCCGATAGAGGATAGGATAGGATAGAGCATAGGATAGGATAGAGGATAGGATAGGATAGAGGATAGGATAGGATAGGGGATAGGATAGGATAGGATAGAGGATACGATAGGATAGAGGATAGGATAGGATAGAGGATAGGATAGGATAGAGGATAGGATAGAGGATAGGATAGGATAGAGGATAGGATAGGATGGAGGATAGGATAGGATATAGGATAGGATAGAGAATAGGATAGGGTAGAGGATAGGATAGGATAGAGGATAGGATAGGGGATTCGATAGGATAGAGCATAGGAGAGGATAGAGGATAGGATAGGATAGAGGATACGATATTATAGAGGATAGGATAGGGGATTGGATAGGATAGAGGATAGGATAGGATAGGATAGAGGATAGGATAGGATGGAGGATAGGATAGGATAGGATAGGATAGAGGATAGGATAGGATAGAGGATAGGATAAGATAGAGGATAGGATAGGATAGAGGATAGGATAGGATAGAGGATAGGATAGGGGATTCGATAGGATAGAGCATAGGAGAGGATAGAGGATAGGATAGGATAGAGGATACGATATTATAGAGGATAGGATAGGGGATTGGATAGGATAGAGGATAGGATAGGATAGGATAGAGGATAGGATAGGATGGAGGATAGGATAGGATAGGATAGGATAGAGGATAGGATAGGATAGAGGATAGGATAAGATAGAGGATAGGATAGGATAGAGGATAGGATAGGATAGAGGATAGGATAGGATAGAGGATTGGATAGGATAGAGGATAGGATAGGATAGAGGATAGGATAGGATAGAGGATAGGATAGGATAGATGATAGGATAGGATACAGGATAGGATAGGATAGAGGATAGGATAGGATAGAGGATAGGATAGGATAGAGGATAGGATAGGATAGCGGATAGGATAGGATAGAGGATAGGATAGGATAGAGGATAGGATAGGATAGAGGATAGGATAGGATAGAGGATAGGATAGGATAGAGGATAGGATAGGATAGAGGATAGGATAGGATAGAGGATAGGATAGGATAGAGGATAGGATAGGATAGAGGATAGGATAGGATAGAGGATAGGATAGGATAGAGGATAGGATAGGATAGAGGATAGGATAGGATAGAGGATAGGATAGGATACAGGATAGGATAGGATAGAGGATAGGATAGGATAGAGGATAGGATAGGATAGAGGATAGGATAGGATAGAGGATAGGATAGGATAGAGGATAGGATAGGATAGAGTATAGGATAGGATAGAGGTTAGGATAGGATAGAGGATAGGATAGGATAGAGGATAGGATCGGATAGAGGATAGGATAGGTGATTGGATAGGATAGAGGATAGGATAGGATAGAGGATAGGATAGGATAGGATATAGGATAGGATAGGATAGAGGATACGATAGGATAGAGGAAAGGATAGAGGATAGGATAGGATAGAGGATAGGATAGGTTAGAGGATAGGATAGGATAGAGGATAGGATAGGTGATTGGATAGGATAGAGGATAGGATAGGATAGAGGATAGGATAGGATAGAGGATAGGATAGGATAGGATAGAGGATAGGATAGGATAGAGGATAGGATAGGATAGAGGATAGGATAGGATAGAGGATAGGATAGGATAGAGGATAGGATAGGATAGAGGATAGGATAGGATAGGGGATAGGATAGGATAGGATAGAGGATACGATAGGATAGAGGATAGGATAGGATAGAGGGTAGGATAGGATAGAGGATAGGATAGAGGATAGGATAGGATAGAGGATAGGATAGAGGATAGGATAGGACAGAGGATAGGATAGGATGGAGGATAGGATAGGATATAGGATAGGATAGAGAATAGGATAGGGTAGAGGATAGGATAGGATAGAGGATAGGATAGGGGATTCGATAGGATAGAGCATAGGAGAGGATAGAGGATAGGATAGGATAGAGGATACGATATTATAGAGGATAGGATTGGATAGGATAGAGGATACGATAGGATAGAGGATAGGATAGGATAGAGGGTAGGATAGGATAGAGGATAGGATAGGATAGAGGATATGATAGGACAGAAGATAAGATAGGATAGAGGATAGGGTAGGATAGAGGATAGGATAGGATAGATAAAATTATGGGAGAGAGGATAGGATATGATAGAGCATATAATACGATAGAGGATAGGATACGATAGAGGGTAGGATATGATTGAAGATAGGATAGGATAGAGGATAAGATAGGATAGCGGATAAGGTAGGGGATAGGGTAGGATAGAGAATAGTATAGGATAGAGGATAGGATAGGGGATTGGATAGGATAGGATAGAGCATAGGATGTGGGATTGGATAGGGTAGAGGATAGGATACGATAGAGGATAGGGTAGGATAGGGAATAGGATAGGATAGATAATATTATAGGATAGAGGATAGAATATGATAGAGGATACGATATTATAGAGGATAGGATAGGATAGAGGATAGGATAGGGGATTGGATAGGATAGAGGATTGGATAGGATGGAGGATAGGATAGGATAGAGGATAGGATAGAGGATAGAATAAAGTATATGATAGGGGATTGGATAGGATAGAGGATAGGAGACGATAGAGGATAGGATAGGATAGAGCATAGGATAGGATAGAGGATAGGATAGGATAGAGGATAGGATAGGATAGGGGATAGGATAGGATAGGATAGAGGATACGATAGGATAGAGGATAGGATAGGATAGAGGATAGGATAGGATAGAGGATAGGATAGAGGATATAATAGGATAGAGGATAGGATAGAGGATAGGATAGGACAGAGGATAGGATAGGATGGAGGATAGGATTGGATAGAGGATAGGATAGGATAGGATAGGATAGAGGATAGGATAGGATAGAGGATAGGATAGGATAGAGGATAGGATAAGATAGAGGATAGGATAGGATAGAGGATAGGATATTATAGAGGATAGGATAGGATAGAGGATAGGATAGGGGATTGGATAGGATAGAGGATAGGAGAGGAAAGAGGATAGGATAGGATAGAGGATACGATATTATAGGGGATAGGATAGGATAGAGGATAGGATAGGATAGAGGATATGATAGGACAGAAGATAAGATAGGATAGAGGATAGGGTAGGATAGAGGATAGGATAGGATAGATAAAATTATGGGAAAGAGGATAGGATTTGATAGAGGATATAATACGATAGAGGATAGGATACGATAGAGGGTAGGATATGATTGAAGATAGGATAGGATAGCGGATAAGATAGGATAGCGGATAAGGTAGGGGATAGGATAGAATAGAGAATAGTATAGGATAGAGGATAGGATAGGGGATTGGATAGGATAGGATAGAGGATAGGATGTGGGATTGGATAGGGTAGAGGATAGGATACGATAGAGGATAGGGTAGGATAGGGAATAGGATAGGATAGATAATATTATAGGATAGAGGATACGATATTATAGAGGATAGGATAGGATAGAGGATAGGATAAGGGATTGGATAGGATAGAGGATTGGATAGGATGGAGGATAGGATAGGATAGAGGATAGGATAGAGGATAGAATAAAGTATATGATAGGGGATTGGATAGGATAGAGGATAGGAGACGATAGAGGATAGGATAGGATAGAGCATAGGATAGGATAGAGGATAGGATAGGATAAATGATAGGATAGGATAGGGGATAGGATAGGATAGGATAGAGGATACGATAGGATAGAGGATAGGATAGGATAGAGGATAGGATAGGATAGAGGATAGGATAGAGGATAGGATAGGATAGAGGATAGGATAGGATACAGGATAGGATAGGATAGAGGATAGGATAGGATAGAGGATAGGATAGGATAGAGGATAGGATAGGATAGCGGATAGGATAGGATAGAGGATAGGATAGGATAGAGGATAGGATAGGATAGAGGATAGGATAGGATAGAGGATAGGATAGGATAGAGGATAGGATAGGATAGAGGATAGGATAGGATAGAGGATAGGATAGGATAGAGGATAGGATAGGATAGAGGATAGGATAGGATAGAGGATAGGATAGGATAGAGGATAGGATAGGATAGAGGATAGGATAGGATAGAGGATAGGATAGGATAGAGGATAGGATAGGATAGAGGATAGGATAGGATAGAGGATAGGATAGGATAGAGGATAGGATAGGATAGAGGATAGGATAGGATAGAGGATAGGATAGGATAGAGGATAGGATAGGATAGAGGTTAGGATAGGATAGATTATAGGATAGGATAGAGGATAGGATCGGATAGAGGATAGGATAGGTGATTGGATAGGATAGAGGATAGGATAGGATAGAGGATAGGATAGGATAGGATATAGGATAGGATAGGATGGAGGATACGATAGGATAGAGGAAAGGATAGAGGATAGGATAGGATAGAGGATAGGATAGGTTAGAGGATAGGATAGGATAGAGGATAGGATAGGTGATTGGATAGGATAGAGGATAGGATAGGATAGAGGATAGGATAGGATAAAGGATAGGATAGGATAGGATAGAGGATAGGATAGGATAGAGGATAGGATAGGATAGAGGATAGGATAGGATAGAGGATAGGATAGGATAGAGGATAGGATAGGATAGAGGATAGGATAGGATAGAGGATAGGATAGGATAGAGGATAGGATAGGATAGAGGATAGGATAGGATAGAGGATAGGATAGGATAGAGGATAGGATAGGATAGAGGATAGGATAGGATAGAGGATAGGATAGGATAGAGGATAGGATAGGATAGAGGATAGGATAGGATAGAGGATAGGATAGGATAGGATAGAGGATAGGATAGAGGATAGGATAGGATAGAGGATAGGATAGGATAGAGGATAGGATAGGATAGAGGATAGGATAGGATAGAGGATAGGATAGGATAGAGGATAGGATAGGATAGAGGATAGGATAGGATAGAGGATAGGATAGGATAGAGGATAGGATAGGATAGAGGATAGGATAGGATAGAGGATAGGATAGGATAGAGGATAGGATAGGATAGAGGATAGGATAGGATAGAGGATAGGATAGGATAGAGGATAGGATAGGATAGAGGATAGGATAGGATAGAGGATGGGATATAATAGACGATAGGATCGAACAGAGGATAGGATAGGGGATTGGATTGGATACAGGATAGGAAAGGATAGAGGATAGGATAGGTGATTGGATAGGATAGAGGATAGGATAGGATAGAGGATCGGATAGAGGATAGGATAGAGGATAGGATAGAGGATAGGATAGGATAGAGGATAGGATAGGATAGAGGATAGGATAGGATAGAGGATAGGATAGGATAGAGGATAGGATAGGATAGAGGATAGGATAGGATAGAGGATAGGATAGGATAGAGGATATTATAGGATAGAGGATAGGATAGGATAGAGGATAGGATAGGATAGAGGATAGGATAGCATAGAGGATAGGATAGGATAGAGGATAGGATAGGATAGAGGATGGGATATAATAGACGATAGGATCGAGCAGAGGATAGGATAGGGGATTGGATTGGATACAAGATAGGATAGGATAGAGGATAGGATAGGTGATTGGATAGGATAGAGGATAGGATAGGATAGAGGATAGGATAGAGGATAGGATAGGATAGAGGATAGGATAGGATAGAGGATAGGATAGGATAGAGGATAGGATAGGATAGAGGATAGGATAGGATAGAGGATAGGATAGGATAGAGGATAGGATAGGATAGAGGATAGGATAGGATAGAGGATAGGATAGGATAGAGGATAGGATAGGATAGAGGATAGGATAGTATAGAGGACAGGATAGGAAAGAGTATAGGATACAATAGAGGATGGAATAGGATAGAGGATAGGATATAATTGAAGATAAGATATTATAGAGGATAGGATAGGATAGGATAGAGGATCAGATAGGATAGAGGATGGGGTAGGATAGAGGATACGATATGATAGCGGATAGGATAGCGGATAGGATAGCGGATAGGATAGGATAGAGGATAGGATAGGATAGAGGATAGGATAGGATAGCGGATAGGATCGAACAGAGGATAGGATAGGGGATTGGATTGGATACAAGATAGGATAGGATAGAGGATAGGATAGGTGATTGGATAGGATAGAGGATAGGATAGGATAGAGGATAGGATAGGATAGAGGATAGGATAGGATAGAGGATGGGATAGGATAGAGGATAGGATAGGATAGAGGATAGGATAGGATAGAGGATAGGATAGGATAGAGGATAGGATAGGATAGAGGATAGGATAGGATAGAGGATAGGATAGGATAGAGGATAGGATAGGATAGAGGATAGGATAGGATAGAGGATAGGATAGGATAGAGGATAGGATAGGATAGAGGATAGGATAGGATAGAGGATAGGATAGGATAGAGGATAGGATAGGATAGAGGATAGGATAGGATAGAGGATAGGATAGGATAGAGGATAGGATAGGATAGAGGATAGGATAGGATAGAGGATAGGATAGGATAGAGGATAGGATAGGATAGAGGATAGGATAGGATAGAGGATAGGATAGGATAGAGGATAGGATAGGATAGAGGATAGGATAGGATAGAGGATAGGATAGGATAGAGGATAGGATAGGATAGAGGATAGGATAGGATAGAGGATAGGATAGGATAGAGGATAGGATAGGATAGAGGATAGGATAGGATAGAGGATAGGATAGGATAGAGGATAGGATAGGATAGAGGATAGGATAGGATAGAGGATAGGATAGGATAGAGGATAGGATAGGATAGGATAGAGGATAGGATAGAGGATAGGATAGGATAGAGGATAGGATAGTATAGAGGATAGGATAGGATAGAGGATAGGATAAGATAGAGGATAGGATAGGATAGAGGATAGTATAGGATAGAGGATAGGATAGGATAGAGGATAGGATATAATAGACGATAGGATCGAACAGAGGATAGGATAGGGGATTGGATTGGATACAGGATAGGAAAGGATAGAGGATAGGATAGGTTATTGGATAGGATAGAGGATAGGATAGGATAGAGGATAGGATAGAGGATAGGATACGATAGAGGATAGGATAGGATAGAGGATAGGATAGGATAGAGGATAGGATAGGATAGAGGATAGGATAGGATAGAGGATAGGATAGGATAGAGGATAGGATAGGATAGAGGATAGGATAGGATAGAGGATAGGATAGGATAGAGGATAGGATAGGATAGCGGATAGGATAGGATAGGGGATTGGATAGGATTGAGGATAGGATAGGATAGAGGAGAGGATAGGATAGGGGATCGGATAGGATAGGCGATAGGATAGGGGATTGGATAGAATAGAGGACAGGAGACGATACAGGATAGGATAGGATAGAGGATAGGATCGGATAGAGGATAGCATAGGTGATTGGATAGAGGATAGGATAGGTGATTGGATAGGATAGAGGATAGGATAAGGGATTGGAGACGATAGAGGATAGGATGGGATAGGATAGAGGATAGGATAGTGGATTGGATAGGATAGAGGATAGGATAGGATAGAGGATAGGATAGGATAGCGGATAGGATAGGATAGGGGATTGGATAGGATTGAGGATAGGATAGGATAGAGGAGAGGATAGGATAGGGGATCGGATAGGATTGAGGATAGGATTGGATAGAGGATAGTATAGAGAATAGGATAGAGGATAGGATAGGATAGAGGATAGGATAGGATATAGGATATTATACAATACAGGATAGGATAGGATAGAGGGTAGGATATTATAGAGGATGGGATAGGATAGAGGATACGATAGGATAGAGGATAGGATAGCATAGAGGATAGGATAGGATACAGGATAGGTTAGGATAGAGAATAGGACAGGATAGAGGATAGGATAGGATAGAGGATAGGACAGGATAGAGGATAGGATAGGATAGAGGATAGGATAGGATAGGATAGAGGGAAGGATACGATGGAGGATGGGATTGGATAGAGGATACGATAGGATAGAGGATAGGATAGGATAGAGGATTGGATAGGATAGAGGAAAGGATAGGGGATTGGTTAGGATAGAGGACAGGAGACGATAGAAGATAGGATTGGATAGAGGATAGGATAGTATAGAGGATAGGGTAGGATAGAGGATAGGATAGCATAGAGGATAGGATAGGATACAGGATAGGATAGGATAGAGAATAGGACAGGATAGAGGATAGGATAGGATAGAGGATAGGATAGTATAGAGGATAAAATAGGATAGAGGATAGGATAGGATAGAGGATACGATAGGATAGAGGATCGGATAGGGGATGGGATAGAGAATAGGATAGGATAGAGGATAGGATAGGATAGAGGATATGATAGGATAGGGGATATTATAGGATAGAGGATAGAATAGGATAGCGGATAGGGTAGCCGATATGATAGGATAGAGGGTAGGATATTATAGAGGATGGGAGAGGATAGAGGATACGATAGGATAGAGGATTGGACAGGATAGAGGATAGGATAGGATAGAGGATAGGATAGGATAGGATAGAGGAAAGGATAGGGGATTGGATAGGATAGAGGACAGGAGACGATAGAAGATAGGATAGGATAGGGGATTGGATAGGATAGAGGACAGGAGACGATAGAAGATAGGATAGGATAGAGGATAGGATAGGATAGAGGATAGGATAGGATAGAGGATAGGATAGGATAGAGGATAGGATAGGATAGAGGATAGGATAGGATAGAGGATAGGATAGGATAGAGGATAGGATAGGATAGAGGATAGGATAGGATAGAGGATAGGATAGGATAGGATAGAGGATAGGATAGAGGATAGGATAGGATAGAGGATAGGATAGTATAGAGGATAGGATAGGATAGAGGATAGGATAGGATAGAGGATAGGATAGGATAGAGGATAGTATAGGATAGAGGATAGGATAGGATAGAGGATAGGATATAATAGACGATAGGATCGAACAGAGGATAGGATAGGGGATTGGATTGGATACAGGATAGGAAAGGATAGAGGATAGGATAGGTTATTGGATATGATAGAGGATAGGATAGGATAGAGGATAGGATAGAGGATAGGATACGATAGAGGATAGGATAGGATAGAGGATAGGATAGGATAGAGGATAGGATAGGATAGAGGATAGGATAGGATAGAGGATAGGATAGGATAGAGGATAGGATAGGATAGAGAATAGGATAGGATAGATGATATTATAGGAAAGAGGATTGGATATGATAGAGGATAGGATAGGATATAGGATACGACAGGATAGAAGATAGGATAGGATAGAGGATAGGATAGGATAGAGGATAGGATAGGATAGAGGATAGGATAGGATAGAGGATAGGATATGTCAGAGAATGGGATAGGATACAGGATAGGATAGGATAGAGAATAGAATAGGATAGATAATATTATAGGATAGGGTACAGGATAGGGTGGAGGATAGGACAGGATAGAGGATAGGATAGGCGGTTTTAATAGGATAGAGGATAGGATACGATAGACGATAGGATAGGATAGAGGATAGGATAGGATAGAGAATAGGATAGGATAGATGATATTATAGGAAAGATGATTGGATATGATAGAGGATAGGATAGGATATAGGATACTACAGGATAGAAGATAGGATAGGATAGAGGATAGGATAGGATAGAGGATAGGATAGGATAGAGGATAGGATAGGATAGGATAGAGGATAGGATAGGATAGAGGATAGGATAGGATAGAGGATAGGATAGGATAGAGGATAGGATAGGATAGAGGATAGGATAGGATAGAGGATAGGATAGGATAGAGGATAGGATAGGATAGAGGATAGGATAGGATAGAGGATAGGATAGGATAGAGGATAGGATAGGATAGAGGATAGGATAGGATAGAGGATAGGATAGGATAGAGGATAGGATAGGATAGAGGATAGGATAGGATAGAGGATAGGATAGGATAGAGGATAGGATAGGATAGAGGATAGGATAGGATAGGATAGAGGATAGGATAGAGGATAGGATAGGATAGAGGATAGGATAGTATAGAGGATAGGATAGGATAGAGGATAGGATAGGATAGAGGATAGGATAGGATAGAGGATAGTATAGGATAGAGGATAGGATAGGATAGAGGATAGGATATAATAGACGATAGGATCGAACAGAGGATAGGATAGGGGATTGGATTGGATACAGGATAGGAAAGGATAGAGGATAGGATAGGTTATTGGATAGGATAGAGGATAGGATAGGATAGAGGATAGGATAGAGGATAGGATACGATAGAGGATAGGATAGGATAGAGGATAGGATAGGATAGAGGATAGGATAGGATAGAGGATAGGATAGGATAGAGGATAGGATAGGATAGAGGATAGGATAGGATAGAGAATAGGATAGGATAGATGATATTATAGGAAAGAGGATTGGATATGATAGAGGATAGGATAGGATATAGGATACGACAGGATAGAAGATAGGATAGGATAGAGGATAGGATAGGATAGAGGATAGGATATGTCAGAGAATGGGATAGGATACAGGATAGGATAGGATAGAGAATAGAATAGGATAGATAATATTATAGGATAGGGTACAGGATAGGGTAGAGGATAGGACAGGATAGAGGATAGGATAGGCGGTTTTAATAGGATAGAGGATAGGATACGATAGACGATAGGATAGGATAGAGGATAGGATAGGATAGAGGATAGGATAGGATAGAGGATAGGATAGGATAGAGGATAGGATAGGATAGAGGATAGGATAGGATAGAGGATAGGATAGGATAGAGGATAGGATAGGATAGAGGATAGGATAGGATAGAGGATAGGATAGGATAGAGGATAGGATAGGATAGAGGATAGGATAGGATAGAGGATAGGATAGGATAGAGGATAGGATAGGATAGAGGATAGGATAGGATAGAGGATAGGATAGGATAGAGGATAGGATAGGATAGAGGATAGGATAGGATAGAGGATAGGATAAGATAGAGGATAGGATAGGATAGAGGATAGTATAGGATAGAGGATAGGATAGGATAGAGGATAGGATATAATAGACGATAGGATCGAACAGAGGATAGGATAGGGGATTGGATTGGATACAGGATAGGAAAGGATAGAGGATAGGATAGGTTATTGGATAGGATAGAGGATAGGATAGGATAGAGGATAGGATAGAGGATAGGATACGATAGAGGATAGGATAGGATAGAGGATAGGATAGGATAGAGGATAGGATAGGATAGAGGATAGGATAGGATAGAGGATAGGATAGGATAGAGGATAGGATAGGATAGAGGATAGGATAGGATAGAGGATAGGATAGGATAGAGGATAGGATAGGATAGCGGATAGGATAGGATAGGGGATTGGATAGGATTGAGGATAGGATAGGATAGAGGAGAGGATAGGATAGGGGATCGGATAGGATAGGCGATAGGATAGGGGATTGGATAGAATAGAGGACAGGAGACGATACAGGATAGGATAGGATAGAGGATAGGATCGGATAGAGGATAGCATAGGTGATTGGATAGAGGATAGGATAGGTGATTGGATAGGATAGAGGATAGGATAAGGGATTGGAGACGATAGAGGATAGGATGGGATAGGATAGAGGATAGGATAGTGGATTGGATAGGATAGAGGATAGGATAGGATAGAGGATAGGATAGGATAGCGGATAGGATAGGATAGGGGATTGGATAGGATTGAGGATAGGATAGGATAGAGGAGAGGATAGGATAGGGGATCGGATAGGATTGAGGATAGGATTGGATAGAGGATAGTATAGAGAATAGGATAGAGGATAGGATAGGATAGAGGATAGGATAGGATATAGGATATTATACAATACAGGATAGGATAGGATAGAGGGTAGGATATTATAGAGGATGGGATAGGATAGAGGATACGATAGGATAGAGGATAGGATAGCATAGAGGATAGGATAGGATACAGGATAGGTTAGGATAGAGAATAGGACAGGATAGAGGATAGGATAGGATAGAGGATAGGACAGGATAGAGGATAGGATAGGATAGAGGATAGGATAGGATAGGATAGAGGGAAGGATACGATGGAGGATGGGATTGGATAGAGGATACGATAGGATAGAGGATAGGATAGGATAGAGGATTGGATAGGATAGAGGAAAGGATAGGGGATTGGTTAGGATAGAGGACAGGAGACGATAGAAGATAGGATTGGATAGAGGATAGGATAGTATAGAGGATAGGGTAGGATAGAGGATAGGATAGCATAGAGGATAGGATAGGATACAGGATAGGATAGGATAGAGAATAGGACAGGATAGAGGATAGGATAGGATAGAGGATAGGATAGTATAGAGGATAAAATAGGATAGAGGATAGGATAGGATAGAGGATACGATAGGATAGAGGATCGGATAGGGGATGGGATAGAGAATAGGATAGGATAGAGGATAGGATAGGATAGAGGATATGATAGGATAGGGGATATTATAGGATAGAGGATAGAATAGGATAGCGGATAGGGTAGCCGATATGATAGGATAGAGGGTAGGATATTATAGAGGATGGGAGAGGATAGAGGATACGATAGGATAGAGGATTGGACAGGATAGAGGATAGGATAGGATAGAGGATAGGATAGGATAGGATAGAGGAAAGGATAGGGGATTGGATAGGATAGAGGACAGGAGACGATAGAAGATAGGATAGGATAGGGGATTGGATAGGATAGAGGACAGGAGACGATAGAAGATAGGATAGGATAGAGGATAGGATAGGATAGAGGATAGGATAGGATAGAGGATAGGATAGGATAGAGGATAGGATAGGATAGAGGATAGGATAGGATAGAGGATAGGATAGGATAGAGGATAGGATAGGATAGAGGATAGGATAGGATAGGATAGAGGATAGGATAGAGGATAGGATAGGATAGAGGATAGGATAGTATAGAGGATAGGATAGGATAGAGGATAGGATAGGATAGAGGATAGGATAGGATAGAGGATAGTATAGGATAGAGGATAGGATAGGATAGAGGATAGGATATAATAGACGATAGGATCGAACAGAGGATAGGATAGGGGATTGGATTGGATACAGGATAGGAAAGGATAGAGGATAGGATAGGTTATTGGATAGGATAGAGGATAGGATAGGATAGAGGATAGGATAGAGGATAGGATACGATAGAGGATAGGATAGGATAGAGGATAGGATAGGATAGAGGATAGGATAGGATAGAGGATAGGATAGGATAGAGGATAGGATAGGATAGAGGATAGGATAGGATAGAGAATAGGATAGGATAGATGATATTATAGGAAAGAGGATTGGATATGATAGAGGATAGGATAGGATATAGGATACGACAGGATAGAAGATAGGATAGGATAGAGGATAGGATAGGATAGAGGATAGGATAGGATAGAGGATAGGATATGTCAGAGAATGGGATAGGATACAGGATAGGATAGGATAGAGAATAGAATAGGATAGATAATATTATAGGATAGGGTACAGGATAGGGTGGAGGATAGGACAGGATAGAGGATAGGATAGGCGGTTTTAATAGGATAGAGGATAGGATACGATAGACGATAGGATAGGATAGAGGATAGGATAGGATAGAGAATAGGATAGGATAGATGATATTATAGGAAAGATGATTGGATATGATAGAGGATAGGATAGGATATAGGATACTACAGGATAGAAGATAGGATAGGATAGAGGATAGGATAGGATAGAGGATAGGATAGGATAGAGGATAGGATAGGATAGGATAGAGGATAGGATAGGATAGAGGATAGGATAGGATAGAGGATAGGATAGGATAGAGGATAGGATAGGATAGAGGATAGGATAGGATAGAGGATAGGATAGGATAGAGGATAGGATAGGATAGAGGATAGGATAGGATAGAGGATAGGATAGGATAGAGGATAGGATAGGATAGAGGATAGGATAGGATAGAGGATAGGATAGGATAGAGGATAGGATAGGATAGAGGATAGGATAGGATAGAGGATAGGATAGGATAGAGGATAGGATAGGATAGAGGATAGGATAGGATAGAGGATAGGATAGGATAGAGGATAGGATAGGATAGGATAGAGGATAGGATAGAGGATAGGATAGGATAGAGGATAGGATAGTATAGAGGATAGGATAGGATAGAGGATAGGATAGGATAGAGGATAGGATAGGATAGAGGATAGTATAGGATAGAGGATAGGATAGGATAGAGGATAGGATAGAGGATAGGATACGATAGAGGATAGGATAGGATAGAGGATAGGATAGGATAGAGGATAGGATAGGATAGAGGATAGGATAGGATAGAGGATAGGATAGGATAGAGGATAGGATAGGATAGAGAATAGGATAGGATAGATGATATTATAGGAAAGAGGATTGGATATGATAGAGGATAGGATAGGATATAGGATACGACAGGATAGAAGATAGGATTGGATAGAGGATAGGATAGGATAGAGGATAGGATAGGATAGAGGATAGGATATGTCAGAGAATGGGATAGGATACAGGATAGGATAGGATAGAGAATAGAATAGGATAGATAATATTATAGGATAGGGTACAGGATAGGGTAGAGGATAGGACAGGATAGAGGATAGGATAGGCGGTTTTAATAGGATAGAGGATAGGATACGATAGACGATAGGATAGGATAGAGGATAGGATAGGATAGAGGATAGGATAGGATAGAGGATAGGATAGGATAGAGGATAGGATAG